>NC_034414.1:41781677-42050714 GCF_002078875.1 Numida meleagris
CCTTTTCAACCCAAGCCATTCTATGATTCTATGATTCTATGACCACTACCCTCTGGGTATGATCTTGCCATCAGTTCTTCATTCATCATACAGTCCACCCATCAAATCCATATCTTTCCAATTTTTAGAGAAGAATGATGTGGAGGATCATGTCAAAGGCCATACTGAAGTCCAGATGGGTAACATTAGTGGCTCTTCCCTTGTCCACTGTTGAAGTTACACCATCAAATTAAAACAGAAACAAACATATTAAAGTAGGTTGGATCTCAGCAGATTAGGTTAGAAATAAAATACCATTCTGCCTCCTTTTCCTACCCTGGTAATATCTTCTTCCAAATTCTTCTTGAGCAGTCTACCCTTAAAAAAGTTGCTGAAATACAGAAAATGAGATTACAATAACCTCATGCATCTTCTTTTACATCTGAGAACAGCCCTAAGTAGTTGCAATCAGTTTTCCACATTCAGCTGAAAACTCTGGCTTTTCTCTTGCCTCTTTCTCCCTCTGGACTATTTTAATTCTGTAGCTATGTTATTTAACTTAGTAAAGTGTTTGTTTGAGGCAGTACATAAAATGAAAGACATTATAGAACTTAACATTCTATAGTATTGCCTCATACTTCTCTGAATAGATAATATCATTGACACAAATGGCTGAACAAAAAAAAAATGTCATGAGAACTAAAGATGTGTGGGCACTGAAATATTTCAAGAATTGAATAATGCTTTCCTTTCTCTGTTAAATCTGACAGTTGACAATGTGTCTAGAACAGTTCAGGAATGAATGATGGAGTAGATGAAAAATTCATTTGAGAAATGCCTTTCTTATTCCAAATACTATATTCACATTTCAAGAGTGTTCTCAAGTTGGGCATAAAGTTTTTTCTCTTACGGCAATGCATAATCCACAGAGATGGTACTGGTCACAATTCAGTCCCATCCTCCCCCTCTCCAAATAATGACCGCAAGTTTAAACTGGTCTTTGGGTACAGTGATCTTCAGGAAATGTTATTTTAATGTAACTTCTAATGACGGATTTCAATTATATTTGTAACAGGAGAAGCCTGTGGTTTTTCTCAGGATGGAGAAATCTCTAGTGTTTCAAGTAGCCAAAAAACTTCAGATTTCTAGGAAATGTCCAGATTTCTTTAACTGTGCAAACTAGGGCCAGAATATGAAATCTATCCTTGAGCAAAGCCAGCAAGATTCTGCTCACAACAGAGATCAGCTTACCAGTGTAGGTTGCTCACAGTTTTTCTCTTAATTGTAGACATGGGAAATAAGATAGAAACTTTAATTATATATTTTGTATAATTATTTTCTACATATATACTTTCTTGAGACTCAAGATAAATCTTTGGGATGCACATTTTCTGTGTTGCCTACAAAAGTATCTTCCCTGAAATTCCTGCTGCTGAAATTGATATTCTGAGCAGTGCCATCAGCTGGCACAGAGTGATCCAGGTGGATGGACTGTTCCTAAGTCTGATAACCTAGAAACTTCCTTCAGATATGCCTCATGAGAGGGTATCTGGAAGTCATGGGAACCCTGCTAGAGTCAGTTGTCCCACAGTCTTCTGCCTATATACTTACTGGGTAACTGAAATCAAGGGTTAACCTATCATGATTAATTTTAATGAAAATTGTCTGCAATACAGGCAAATTTTAAGATTAAAGAAAGTGAACTATCTGAAAAATTACCTGCATTTCAATATCAGAGAAAATATGCTTTGTTCCTGATAGGTCATTTATTATACTCTAAGCAGATCTTCCACATCAAAAATGTTACATAAATCATAAATTTTACAAGCTATTTTAAGAATCCACCTACAGTTTGGCTAAGAGTTTCTTTTCCTAACACTCTACAATATATCTCAAAGATATAGCTATTTCAAGATATCATATTTTATAAAAGTGGTAGCACTACATTTGCGGGAGTTGTATGCAAAGACAGATCACCTTGCTTGTGCTGTGTCTTGTAAAAACACCTGTTTTTCCTTAGTAGTGCAGTGTGCAACAGGGAAACAGTGAGTCAAGTTATAGAAATTTTCTTTTTCAATGAAAATAAAGCTTGATATGGAAAATTATCACATGAACAAATGAGAGCTTAGTAGAAAGAACCTAGGGAAATTGTCTATCCTATACGTGAAGATAAATGACTAAACCCAACTTAATAATAAAACTACAAATTATTACAACCAAAACTGTAAAGATTCTATATTGCTTAAAATATAAAAACTCACAACAAGAAGCCATGAGGAGACACAGCTATGGAACAGAGGAGACCATGCCTGCAACCTGTGCTTGAGTGGTGGCACAAATCTGCATGGCAGATCTAAAAAAGCCTTTCCCAGAACTACCAGTGTTGTCAGTCTTGGCTCCACAGTAGGAGCCTGAGACCCCTTCAGCAGGGTGGTGAAGTCCAGTCCTGGAGCGTGCAGCCCTACTCTGGAAAGGTTCCTGCAGCTCCCTGAGCAAGAGTTGCAGACGCTGGAATCTGCGGGAGGCTGGAGCCAGACTCTGCCTGGCAGTGTTACATCTGGCCAGGTTCAGAATCCAGGTCAGGTTCACACTCTCTGAAAATTTGTTAAATCTGAGACATTTTGGACAAGACACACAAGACTCAACAAAAAGGCATTTTTAAATGAAATTCTTTCACTGTGCAATTCACAGCAAATACTAACTGTAAGTAGTATTTACTTACTTTAACTTGCAAGTTAACTCATTATGTAAGCAACAAAGGGTTGAATTTTGTCTGCCTTCAATACTTTATTCTATTGCACTTTCTAACCAGAATATCAGTCTCTAATGTGATTTCAGTTAAGCTTCTTTCTCTTGATACTTTTGTGAGTGTTAGCACATGATATGAACTTTTTAGTGACTGTTAGATATGATTGCCCACAAGGCCCTCAATCACAGGAAAAATAATCTGATTTTGAAGCCCAGGAATAAAACACTATCTGTAACTTATAGAGTCAGTACAAGTCATTTGTGGTTGCACCAAAATATGAACCTTATTTTTGAAGTCTCCATTCCTACCAGCTGCCTCTATTTCCACCCTTCTTGCCCTTACTGCAGCATTACAGTTTCAACTCCACATTTTCATCTTTCAGCCGCATTTATTTAGTTATGAGTCACTATCCCAAATGAAGAACAAAATAATTATAGTTCCATGTGAATTTGCAGAATGTTTATCTTGTTATAGATGCACAAATGAAAATAATGTATGAGCATATAAATAGAAAACAAAAGCTTTATTGTGGCTTCTCTGAAAGTTTGGAATGCATATCAAAAGGCAAAAAAGGAAACCAAAAAAGTCTTGATTCCTGCTGATAAATGTTTGTTCTCTGAAGTTTTGAATCCATCAGAGAGAAGGATAAAGAAACATGCCCAACAGTGACTAAACCTGTTAGTTCCATTTTTATTTTATGGATAAAAATATTCCAAAAAAATCCACCCAAAACAGAGCTGTAAATATGTTTAATCAATCAGCATATAAATAACTAAGATCTATTAATGTTAAATGCTGAATTATTCTAAAAATTTACATGATACTTAATATTACTATTTTGGCAGAAGTACAGTTTTGTTTTCATTTCCATTAGCTAAAAGGGAATTTTGAAATAGGATCACTTCCTACAGAGCCGCTTTTGAGGGTCAGAAATGTATAAACTACGTTCTCAGACCTCTTTCCTTGCATTACACAAAATTTCCCTTGTGGATAAAGAATCCTCTCTGGGGTCTTTCCAGACCCATTTTCTGCGATTGCAGCTTCAACTATCCTATAGCCCGGATAAGCAGTATATTCAATACCTGGAAAAATTTATTCCCATTATTAGCTTACGAGCAGAGGTAAAAAGGACTTCCACAAGGGGAAAAAAATATTCCCAAGTGCTGAACCAGTAATACATTTGTAAGACTTTGAATGGAACAGATGTAGGATACAACTTTGTAGGTAACTGCACGTTTATAGTTTCAACATAAACTTATTTTATTCACCCAAGTCTCTCTGAGGAGATATGCACATCACTGCTAATGTGTAGGGTGTGGGATTTTATGGAGCTTCATTACAATCCTTCTAGAGCAACCATCACTACTCTCCTTGCACATACTGCAGATACAACATTCAGAAACAGAACCTTTTCTTCTGGGAGAGGAAGGGAAATCCTACGAGCCCTAAAGTCTGTTTGTGACATCACAGTAGTATCCAGAGCAACTAAATGTGACGTGATATGGATAGGAATGTGACTTCAAGTGTCAGCAGATGATGAATGACTGAGGAGCAAAAATTCTGTTGTCATGCACATACACCCAGCCATGGTGTATGCATGAGGCAAATGAAATACACACATCTGACATATGCACAGAAAAAGGCTATTTTCAAGAAGTGTCGTGTCTGCCTCAGGATATGCTTTAGTCACCACAACAAAACACTTTGAGGGATGGAATAAGCCAAGTATGGGTGACTTCAACAGCACCAGAGTCCCCAAGGCTCATCTGTCAGTCACTAGTTGGATATCCATTTTAAAAGTCAACAAGAAATACATAAGTGATTATGACAGTTTTTTGTATTTTTCATTGTGTTTTCAGAATTTATTTATTATCTGTTTTGAGTGAACAGTACAGATGAGAAAATGAAGGATAAAACCAAAGCCTGAAGTACAGTAAACTGCTTAGAAGTTGGCCTTGGAACTTCAGATTCAGGAAAGTTCTTTTCCCAGACCCACCTCAGATTTGCCTTAAGAGAATGACAAAGGCCTTTTTGTTGTGTCTCTACAATACCTAGCACAATGGGGCCCTGATTCACAACTGGAGCCTCTAGGCATTGCACAGTCCAAACAAACAACAATAGCTAGCAGCCAAAAACATTGCTGAGAATTGCTTAGTAGGCAAGCAAGCTTCTTACTGATGTGTGTGCTCTGAACATTTATTCAGTTCACACAGCCTGGAGCTTCAGAACATTCTTTGTTGAAAAAAAAATAACTGTTGGAAATATCCCCTTGACCCCGAAATTAGGGCCAAGAAGGTGGACGATATTACAGCCACTTCTATTTGTGCACTAGAGCACTGAAATGGTCTTCGAGGAAGTGAGTTTGGTGTGCGTTTGACCAAGGAATGCAAAATAATGCCACAGCAATTGCGTAAAACACCCCTGCTTTGAGCAAATACATAGATAGCATGAAATCTTTACACAATGTGTCTACCTATTTGTATGGTGCATAATTAAATATGAATGAAAAAAATCTGCTGGCTCAGGCTCTGGGCTGGTACACTGAAAACTTGCAGCTGATTTCTGTCTCTGGCACAAATATTAGCATGCCTTTTGGTAATTCACATATATTTCTTTTCTTTCTTATACCGAAAGGAAAACAAGAATATTTTTCCTATGTGAGGCATCATGAAGATTTCTTACACCATAGAACACTCAGATGCTGCTGAGATAAGGCTAAAAAAAGTGGAACCCTAGGAAGGTCCATGCCTGACCTTTAGGATGAGAACTCAAGTTGAGGTTATATAGAAAATAATTCTCAGTTTGCATTGTTTCTACTGTATTTTGTCTCCTAAATTTAGATGGAGTTGGTTTTAAGAGCATGATTTCAGCAATTTCCCAGCTCCATTGATTTTTGCCATTCTTCGCTAGTTAGAGAAGAGCGTCTGTTTTAATGAGTACAGACGATTTTGTGAAAGCTGAGTAATAATCTGGACTTTTGAAAAATACAGCTGTCCTTCTGTGTCCAGGTCCACACCCACAGGGAGAGCATCCCAATTACTCTTTCCTGATTGTCAGATATACCGCACACCAAGCCAAATATAAATGTGTTCGTTAACTCTCAGCAGTAGAGTCTCTTTCTGATGTGCCTTCAGTGCCAGCACAGATGGTGCACAGTTACACTCTGGTTCTTGCACTTCATTTTTGCCAGTGTTTTTCACATGAAGAAAATTCTGTCTTGACATTAGATTTTACATCGTAGCTCTAGTTTATTTCTATCTGGAACAAAGCTTCTAGACAAAGTCAATATATTCCATCAGACTGACAATATACTTTCATCCACAACAGCCATTCTTCAAGTTTCTCTTTTGACTCTTTCACATCAAGGACTTGATCTCAAGAGTTACTTCTTACAGGCAAAAGAGATGTTTCAGGAAAATCATTCTGTATTCCTACAGCTCCCATCCTGCTGGACCAAAAGATGAAAATATGGCAACCGTCAATTCCTTATCTTAGAACTGGAGAAACACAGAAACGCAAATGAGTCAATCTGCCTAATGCCACACAAATTCAGGTGCAGAATGGGATAGCAACATCCTTACTCTAAACACTACTTTTCTTGGCTCTGGCCAAGAAGTCTCTCATGAGAAAATCTATGAGCCTTGCTCATTGTGTTTTCTCATACACCAAGAATTTCTTTAAGGCATATGGATATGCGTATTGTTTTTTCTTCCTGTCTTACTGAAAGAGACACCAAAGCTCCAGTTCTTTTCCTAACAGTTAAGTGTATTCCCACTCACACAGCTGTTCTTCTCCCACTAAATTCTTTTACAACAATAGCACTATTATCTGACATTATCTGACATATCACATCTGACACATCAGATTATTATCTGATTTTCTTTTGATATCTTGACTCTCTACAGCTATATCTGTCCTTTAAATTCTGCAGAGACTAATTCAGGTATTTACAGAAAGCTCACTCAGAAGGCAGAGCACTTGAAGTCCCTGGTTGTCAGCTGAATGACGTACTACTGCAGTGATGATAGGAGAGGGGACTTGCAGTGGTTTTCCTGTGGCACACTGGAGGCTGCACTGGGAAGTAGAAACTTTTAACATTACTGACTGCTGGCAGCATTTCTCTCTCTCATACCAGAGGGAAGAGGAAAAAAAAAAAAAAACCATGAAAAAAGCTAGGGTGTGAGAGCACCTTTAGGAGTCTAAAAGAAACAGCACCACTAATGATTTTTTCAAAGTCGGACCTAATTACAACTGTTTACAAAGCTCTTTCTATCTCCCACGTACACTTCGGCTTAATTCCCATCATTTCCAGGACAAGACTCAATTATGCCAGTGACCACAGTTACCTTAATGCTTAAAGCAATTCCATAGCAAGGACAGGGAATTCTCAGAAACAAGAAAGGTCCTGATTTGCTCCACACTGTACCTGAAAACTGCTCCCAAAGCAACGCATTGTGTTAAAGAACTGTACCTCAGAGTAGCCAACTGATTTTTGCAATTCTAGACTAAAATGAAGACTATCCTTTATCTTTTCTATTTGAAACACATTTTTTTCCAGGTAAAAATTGTTGGCAGAATTTCTCCTTAGCTGAGATTTTAGAGCTCTGTAATCTTTGTTCTAATATTTCCATAAACATATGATAGAATGCATTTAAAAGGTGAAGTATTGGGGTAAATAGGTGGTAAGGTTAAAGGAAGATTAACAGGTTAAACTTACAAAGTACTTCTGCGTACCTGGGAAGCCTTCAGTTCTTAGAAAAACCCTATGTTATCCCAGATCTGACCTGTCTCAGCAAATATGTTTACTCATGGTGTCAAAAGAGGGGTGTTTGAAGTGCACTGCAAGATGGTGTATTGACTTGCTTCATACCGTCATTTCAGTTTATATCATCAGTTGAGAAGTGCTATATTATTCAGTTTTTGCCTTGGATGATCTCCTCTTCTTCGAGATTGTTATGAACTTTTTTGTCATAGAGTGCTATAATCTAATCACAATGGAGGAAGAAAGTACAGGACAGAACAGAATCTGTCCCTTGAAAAAACAGTTGAGGGGTGTGCACAAATACTATGTGGTTCAGTAAGCATGGAGAAAACACAGTGGTATGTGATTACTGCATAAGGAATGCTCTACTGAACAGATAGCATTTCAGGAGGACTTAGTCAGAACAAAGAGAGGAGAGATTTGTAATAAATAACATTTCTAGTAAACCTTTTCTCAAACTCTGAAAAAAAGACACTTTGAGGGACTTGGTTATGTGGAAACCAATCACTACCTAAAATTATCCGAAGTATGTGCATGGCAGCAGTAAAGTAATTTTAACGTTGTGCAATGTAAAAGAGGAGTAAAATGGTTTTCAAGGATTTAGGTAACTACAGGAACATTTGATTATTATCATGTCTTCTAATCAGGTTAAAGATGATTGAGTCTCCTTCTCTGGAGATACTCAAGACCCATCTGGACGCCTACCTGTGCAGCCTGCTGTGGGAAGCCTGCTTTGGCAGAGGATTTGGACTCGATGATCTCTAGAGGTCCCTTCTAACCCCTACAATTCTGCAATTCTGTGATCACATTTAACAAGGATGCTTTTCAAATGGGGATAAAATAGGCATTTGCTAATTATCATACTATTGACTCTTCTTCCAAACATGAATTTATTAATTTTCCTAAGCTAACTATATGATTACCTTACATGGCACAGCATTCTTGAATGCTGTATCACCATCTAGTATAATCACAAATCTTTTATTTTTCTCATCTTCAATGCTGACCTGATGAAACTGAATGAAAAGGCAAAACCTGATAGTATCTTCTCTTCTGTGACTATGTCCTGAGGAAGTTTTAAAGGAAGTTTTAAATTATTGTTGTAGCACACTTTCTCTTGTTTTCTCTTCCACTCTTTCATATGCTAAATCTCATTTTGCTTGTTCAGTACTCCCCTCCAAGACTCAGAAGGCAAAAACCTGCACAGTTCGAAGTCTGGTCATCATAAAAGAATTCAGTCAGCCCAGCCCAGAACTCAGAGCTAAACTTCTTGGAGGATGAGGCCTAGAAGGTCCAATCTTTTTTTTTTCCCCCCAGGGATGAGGAAATCCTTTGAGGGACTCTAATCCAACTAAACACTTAAGTAGATGACCTACTTTAAGCATATGAGTCTCCTTTGTTGATTGGAACAAACAGGTATAGACGAGATTACGCTTTAAGGCCACACTGGAAAACCAAAAGATCAGGCAGGAACAAGATACAAGACTCTGACTCCTAACGGTATGAATATTCCTTCACTACCAGTTTCTCTAATGTCTAATAAGCTAATGTTGCTAATAAGCAGCACTGAAAAGATAATGTATACCTAATAATTTTTAATTGGCTGCTGGATGTAGGTGGACAAGTCCTCACAGAAACCCAGCAAAGTCTATCATTCTTTGATCAGTTCTCGCCTTTTTCCAAATAGAAGTTAAACTTTGTGGAGAGGAATTCTGGTAGGCAAAGGAGTATCATCATCACTGTAGCAGTCACAATAGTACATCTCAGATAAGACTGTTGTGGGGTGCTGAGATGATAAAGCCTAACGCACAGTACTGCTCATCTGGGTACCATATGGGCTCGTGCATTTCCTCATTACACAGTATATGTACAAATAATTTGTCACAAGGAAACTGCTTGAGACAGAATAGCATGGGTATCCCTTTCTACAGCTGTAGACAGAATAGACGTTTCTCCACTGTGCACGTGTTCCTGGTCAATAATCTAGTTCTTCATGTTGTAACATTCACCCTAAGAGATTTCCTGGGAGTGGTAAAACTTTGTTTTTTTTCCAGCTTTCCTCACATTTTTATTTCTGTAATTTTATTTCCTGTTCCGCTCCCCATGTCCAGGCTTGCTTTCTCTTTCCAACCTTATTGTCTGTTACTCCTTTGTGCTTCAGTTAAAAGCAGAGAAATATACATATCTTTTATTCAATTTGAGTTCTTGCATGCTTCTGCTCTTATTAGGACTCTGTTATTAAGCTTCTCTTTCTAACTTCTGCAATCTGTTTATCTATCATGCCCAAAATCAACCACAGATTGGAGCTCTCTGAAATAGAAGATTTCCATGAATTTTGTGAAAACACAGCATCTGAAGAGACAGAAGACACAAGTTAAAGGCTACCTGAATGAAATGTTACTCTGCATGCATCACATCTATCAGTTCTGTGTGCCATCGTGGCACACCAATCCACAGAGCTAGCCAACCCACATGATAGTTGACCAGCATGGCTAACCAAACAGTGCAGCCACCCAGCCCGTAAAGATAGCTCACCCACAAAGCTAGACAAACAGTGTAGGTAGCCAACCCACACAAGAAGTTGACCTGCACATGTGTATCTTCAAAGCAGCCTCAGAAGATTCTGTCTCTTGCCTAGCCTTCAAAGAGGGCAGTGTGCAATGACTTGGCAAGTTGGTAGGGAAGGGAAAATGGCAGGTACCGCAGGAGCTGACTGCCGAAAAGGCAAACTCCTTCCTCAAGTCTTCACCGAGGATGGAAGGAACAAAAACTGAAAAGAGCCTGACACATCTCATTTAGGTGCTTAAAATTATGTGGGTCGAGCCCAAGGCTATATATGCAATTCACTGCATCACTTGTTTTGTAAATATATAGTGCATCTTGATGTTCCTTCTGTTGGAAGGATTTTCTTTTGGCTGCAATGGAGTTCAGCTATGAGTTTGCAATGTGTATATTTCACATGTCATAGAACAGAGATTTTGTATCTTTGCTTCAGGTGATCATATTTCTTTCTATTTGTGTTTCTGCTTTTCAGAAGCTTTCATGCATCCATCAGTGCCAATTTATGGGACCAGTTAAAGACTAACTCTAGCTTTTTCTTGATATTTCAGACCACAGATAATATGAAAATCTATTTAAAAGATCAGTTCTCGCAATAATTCACCTTCATAAATGAAAAACTGAGGCAACAGAAGAACACAAAACCAAAACAAAATTAAAAAAAAAAACCAAAACAATTCAACATTAGACAATAGGTTACTTCAGATTTAAGTGAATATTAAGATATTCTATTTATTTTTCATATGTATGGTAGAACTTGTTTTTCATGTATGCTGTAGAATCTGAATTGTGTACGTTGCAAGATTTTTTTTCTTCCTGGTAATGGGGAATCTGTGTTATTTGCACATTGCAAAACTTGTTCCACAGGTATGTTGTGAAATTTTATTGGGCGTTTTACAGTTTGTGATTCATGTCATATAAATGTCGTTCAGTTCAGCTTTGTGTTTTACTGATTTACGAGTACTGCATGAATGTGATTTGTTGTTTGATTTTCCTGGGATACAACTATAATATTACCATTAAAAAAGTCAACACCAACTTATACTTTTGATTGACCCTGCAATAGTTTTTTAATACGCAAACTATATCTCTGGGTATGCTTTAACATCTAATACAAGAAATAGCACCAAAGCTCAGTCATCCTAATTAGGTTTTTATGCAATAAAATTTACTAGGAGAACACACTTTCCATTATCAGAAATTTGTATGTATTTTTGTTACTATAAATGGAGTCACTCAACTAATTATCTGATTACCAGCTGTTTTGAGTGGGCAAGTGACGGCTGTTTGTGGATTTGGCACAACGAATTGACATATGTAGTCCAAGCTTTATGTGACTGAGCATATAGGCCAACAATATGTTTGGACTAAGATACTGTCAAACTCAGCAGCAGCCAAATTATCAATGAAAGTAAAAGCATCTGCTTCTCTCCACAAACATTCAGGACTGTATTCATTTTTAAGAGTAAATCATGCCAGTCATCTCCAGGCCTCCCCTAGTCCTCTTCCATTCATAACAATAGAGGTCACTAAAGAAAATTTACATCATTTTGTCATTGAGGGTAAAATATGCCGATGTACAGTAGGAGCACTTAAACCGTCAAGAGGAATTCACTACGTGAATTAAATGTGCCTGTCTAAATCTTTTACTTGCCTTTGATTGTGTCTGTGCGTCAAGTAGAATGAGATAGGATCAGGCATGTTTATCTGTCCTTTTCTGCAGTCCTAAGCAAGTCTAAGTTTTAGGTAATTAAAGCCTTTATTTAGAAATTGCCACACTTTCATTATTTTGTGTTAAATAATGTCAAAGGTTGAATTAGCAGTTGTTTCAGTTTTGTAGGTAGCTATACCTCTGATCGAAGTGTACTAATCCTAATATAATTAATGTCTTTCCTCTTCACCATTTCACTTGAAGCAGTGTGCTTGTAAAAGAGCCATTTTACCACGCTTACTGAAACCACAGCCCATTACTATAGGAGATGGACCACTTCACAAATGCAAACTATTGCAGCTATTTCTCATTTCTGCAGTGGTTTCTACATTGCTTGGCTCCTGGAGCCAAACAGGAGCACCAAAACACCACCAGAAATGCTTTCTTTATAGTATATTTGGCTATACAGCAATACTTAATTTTAACAGCATCAAGCTTTTTGGAAAAGCACCCAAGCTATTGTGTTCTGCTTTACCAAAAATCACAGCAGATTCCCTTGAGGTTTGTCTACTGCTGTATTACTAACAAAAAGTTAATTTATATGGAGAAAAAATGAAGGTATGTCTTAAGTAGCTTCCCTTCCAGAAATTAAAATGTACTTTATCTTGCACAAATCAGTTTTCTTAGAACAAATCTCCCAGAAGAGACTTCAGAGATGGTCCAAAGGAGGCAGATCAAAGCAAATATCTTTTCTGTGGTGTGCTGGTATCTCCATTACACTGGTATCACAAAGGAGGTGGTCTTTCCTTAGCATTTAGAGAAGTACTGAGATCTGGATCTGTACTAAGGAAAGAGCTCCTGACTCACAAACAGAAGAGAGGGAAAAATGATCACTACTTGAAAGCATTAATTTGAAAAAAATGAACCTGACTATTTCATGACTTCAGAAATCTAACTCTTCAGAACTTTCTTGCCTTTTAATGCCAGCCTTTGAGTTTCCATTCCTGGGAAGAGGGGCCGCCAGCCACTCACCAGGAACCTTGTGCTGCCCTAGGCTCTGCCAGCTCACAGCAGGCAGGAAGCCATCCATGCTGGGTTGTCTGAAACATGACTACTTCAGGTCAGTAGGCATTTGACTTGCACATACCTGAAGGAATGTGCACAGCATTACAATCAACTCTCTCCAGAAGACTTGAGTGTGTTTTTCTCCTCCACACACGCATTCCCACAGAGACCAAACTTGTCAACCTCTACTTCAATACGCACATAAGACCTGTTGCCAATATGTGAGAGATGATTTGTGAGTTACTGGCAGAAAATGCTGTTTCTATATCACGTACTCACATATGCATACTGAAAAGAAACTTACACCGATGAATAGCAACATTTTGTTAGGATCCCTTTTCCAGATCCCAAGTGATTTACAGTCAAGAAAAAAAAAAAAAAAAAGGAGTTATCTTCAAAACGATCCCCTGGAGTTCAAGTAGATCTGTAGCTAATGTTGTGCACCTTGGAAGGTGGGAGACTAACTTAAAGTCTGACCAGTTGAAGTATGTATAGGTTTAACTCCGTGTTTTCATTTCTTTTCTCCTTACTAATGAAGGATAATACTAAGGAAGGAAAAAAAATAAATCAGTTCTCTAAAGGCAAATGTTTAATCAAGTACAGCTTGTTATGAAATTCCCAGTAAAACAGGGTTTCATGTGAAAACCTCTGCTTGTTGAAACTGAAACTCTTCTTAAAGATAGAATTTCAACAAAAGCTTCCCTCCAGGATTGAAACTGTGATCAAAACCAGAGAGTGTATAACCCCGAAATAGGTACCTGGCTGATAAGCAGTGCTTTTAGGCAGAGTTAGAGAGATTTGGACTCAGTGCCTTTTCTGCCTGATTCTGGTCAGACAACTGAATGTTGCCCTGACATCCATGCTTGTTGTCCTTTTCGCTGGAATACCAGTTATTTTATGAGTGTTGTCTTCTATTCTTGTTTTGTCTAAAATTGAACATATTTTTCAGATATTAGTGAGAAATAAATATAGGAACTTTCAATGGCTATTATTCTGTCATTTCTCTGAATAGGACCATGTTTCTAGCATAGAATTCATCAGAGGAAACTATTGTTTTGTTTCAACAGAAGAAACTATTGTTTAGTCAACAAATGGATAATTATCTTCTAATTAATCAAATCAACCTTTAATCTGAAGAGGATTTGCTTTAGAATAGAAAAGTGTTGGGAAATAAAGTCAACTTCCTCCCTGCCTGAAGTTCTACGCTTTTCTCAAACAGAACCAGAAATAACTCATTTTGAAAGTTCAGGAATGGCTGGTGAACTCTTGTTTCTTCCAGCTCTTCTGTGTTGTGTCTACACTTCAGGATTCCAGATAAATCTGGAAGCAAATGTGAAATAACGGTCTCATGGCATTTTGGCAGGAACTTCTGGAATTTTCACAAAACCGATATTTTTTCCAGCCTGAAAGCTGACTTTAAAACAGCATTACTTCAGCTATTTAAGGAATACATTCTTTCTCTCAGAAAACTGAAAGTTTCATGTGCTAATAAATACAATTAAAAAGCATTTTTGTTTACAAAGGCAACAACAAAAAAGTGAGGATAACAAGAATCACGAAAAATCTGGTGAGACAAATCTGAAGCCACAGTGTTACATACTGGCCTAATTCAATATTGAGGATACTTTGATACAGAACAAGAATTTACATTGTGATCTTCCTTCTAGCATGAACTTAAGTAAGTTCTACCTCCTTCCTTTCCAAGTCTATATTTATTGATCTCACTGTCTATAACATACATATTGGCAGTACACATAAAAGCTTTATTAGTTGTCAATCTAGAATAGTCTTGAGCAGAATGTATACTTTCACATGTAAAACTGGCTTAAAAAAATTATGTATCAAGGAAGTTACTTTGTAGGGTGAGACAGTACTTTTAGTTGAAAATACTGGGGCCGGGGACTTTAGAGTCAAAGGGGTGGTTATGTGCCAATAAAATTTTCTAAAACAAGAATGAGATAGAAGGGCTTCACGTTCTGCTGTCCGCCCATCATGGCTGCTCTTAGTTCTTGAGATGTGGAATGAAGGTAAGTTAAATTTCATAGAATCATAGAATGGCCTGAGTTGAAAAGGACCATTTAACTTACTTTCCTCATGAATTTGCCAGGTGATCTTAGCAAATAATTTATACTCTGTACCTCACATTCCTGCGTGCATATTCAACACATAAATGATGGAATTCCACATATTCTTGCATCATAATCAGGTGGATTTTTACCAGTGTATTGTAATGCCATGCAGTTCCACTGATTTCATTTTGCCTGAGTTAAAGCATCTGGTGAAATCATGGCTTTGTTGAAGATGAGGAGAGTTTGGTCTGGCTTTGTACTTAATTAACATTATGTTCTCGTAAGATCTGATCATTTTTTCCAAAAAATTTTCCACTACTTTATTTCTGAGTATTTAAACACACTAAGATTGATTTGACCCTTCTTCTTACAGGGTCCCTAAGTATTATGCAATGGTGACACTAATCAATATCAAAGTTCTGCTCTGTGCCACTGACCATTCATTCTTTCATTATGTTTATACAAAAAAAACCTCAATCACAAAAAGCCTGAATAGAGGGAAAATATTTGCATATTCCTAGCAAAGGATCCCACATGGCATCTCTTCAGTGCAGCACCACAGCTCATTTCACATGGTCACTTCAGACAAAAGCATTCAATTGGAAAATCACTGCTGTGCCGCAGGACTCAATACACTGAACTTCAGATTCAGGAAATGCTTGAGACTCCAGAACTCCTCCTAGCTTCTCACAAGAACATGTTCAAAACTAAGAATCCTCCTGAACTAGACAACAGAAAATTAGAAAACTTAAATCAGAATCAGCTTTCACTATAAACTAAGCGACTTCACATTTTTAAGCTGTGCAAAGCAAAACTTCACTGCCTGTTTTCAGGAACTCATGAATCAGCTAAAATTTTGAGTTTTACATATGAGTGTTTGATCTGATGTCCAATTTTCAAGCAGCAGTACTACAGAACCATCTTCACTTTCTGAAATGATCAAAAGAACAAACCTGCTGCTCTAATGGAGAAACACAAGGTGATCTGTGCCTTTATAGCTCTTGCTAGGAAAAGCATATCTGTGTGAGTGACATAAAACCATATCTGTTCACATATATAACATGGCTATATGTGCCAATATGCTGATCATAGACAAAGTGTTCCAAGAAACACCAGAAATAGGCTGCAGAGAGACCTCAAGGACCCTAATAATCAATAATGCATAAGCAATTGCAAGCGCTACAGTTTGCTGAAATTATTAGTCATGCTGAAAGCTGACCTAACAATAATCTCCTACGTGCAGTGTTTGCAGAAGAGGTAGAGGTGCCTGGATAAAAACAGGTACCCTAAAATTCTATACAGGCATTTAACCTTTAATTTATACTGCAAAATTTCACCCATGCTATATACAACACAAGAACACAGGTGTACACAGATGTGAGGACCCAAGCACACTTCCAATCAAATAAATGGATACAATTATTCACTCTCCTTTTGGGCAAATAACCATCTTCATGGATAGGAACAGAGAACTGCTGATCTACAGTGCAGGGCTGGGAAAGGTCAGCCTAGTGCCCTAGGAAAGCCAACAAAGACTCTCTATCACACTGGCAAAGGGGTCACTACTCCCAAACCATCATGGTCATCTTTTCCTAGTGAGGTATAACAGCAAAGGCCACTTACCGTCTCAGAGAGGCATAGTGGCTTTCCTACCCACTCCCCCATCCCAAAATTACTTACTGTCTAGCTTCTGCATTTTACCTTTCCTATCAGCATCCAAATCAGGTTCTTCCCATAGATGAGCCAATAAGTGATGCAACAAGGCTCTGACATGATGCGACACAAACTTTTAATTAATCCTTCTGTTTTACTGTGTCTTAAACCTGCCTGAGCCACCAAGTGACAACTTACTGTAACCATTTCCCTGTCCCTTCTCTCTTCACAGAGAATTGCTGACGAGACTTCCTGATGCCCTTTTGCAAGAAGAGACTAAATGTAAAGAAAACCTCCTAAAGTAACAAATCCCTTAAAAGGAAAAAGGAAAAAGAAAAAGAAAAAGAAAAAGAAAAAAAAGAACCCTCTTGAATTGGGTTGCTGCCCTGCAGATCTTCTGGCTGCAATTACTTTCACTCACAGGCTCTAAAACTGGGGCGTGAAGGAAGAGAGAAAGGAGGGCTCACTGCAAGGGATCTCTGCAGGCAACCTAACTCTTGGCCCAGGATAAGCAGTGACAGCTGCCACGTGCCTGCCTGACGTCCAGGTGTACAAATGATGATCAGGAAGAACATTTGGTCAGGAGAAATAAATAAATAAATAAATAAAACAGATGTTATTTATTCTGTCCACAGAACAGAATAGAGTGTGAGGACTTTGTTCCTGACCTCTGGGTCAATATCCATAGGTTGCCTAAGCTGAAGCATTTCAGTTAAGTTCTGAGTTTAGTTTTTTTCCATACAAACAGTTTTAAGGCATTTTCAAATGAAGAGGTTTGTTGTGTTGACCTATCCAGTGGATCTGAGAATGGTTTTGTACTAAGATACAGTTTGTACCTCTCAGGGCTTTCTGTGTTTTTAAATACTGCTTCCTCAGTTACACAGTAGCTGTGTTTTTAAAATTTCCTCCCCCCTGACAAAAGAAAAGACAGAAGCTTGAATTCTGTGATAATCACATGGCTCCAGCAGCTGGGGCCCTTGGCTCTGGTGTTTGTGATTTAATCCACCTCTGCATGGTGATTTTTATGGGAACTGTCTTCATGGCTAACACTCAGTCCTTAATAAAATAGACAGAACATTTTCTCATTAGAGCACATTCCTTCAGAGAAACTGTGGGAGGAAAGACATTAACGGAAGACTGTGTATCCAAAACCAATTAAGGCAATATCCTAAATTATTTAAGTCACAGGGCTCTTTGCTACTAACACAAATGGAACTGGAATTCCAGTCCAAATTTCCATGTCATTTTTCCTTTTCTATCCTCTTCAAGCAAGTATATACATCAGAATAACTTTCTGGAGGTGTACTGGGCTTCTTCATGTTGAAAGGGATACAAGGAGCTATATAGTCTGCATGAGTCAAGGAAGCAGTACACATAGGTCACTCTGCTAGTAATGCCTCCTATTTATTTACATGGAAATTACAACAGATACAAAGAGCATGACAACATTATATCGACATCATAGAGCAAATTCTCAGCTACAAAATACTATTTTTCAGCATAGTCATCAACATTAGCTGTGCATTTTCACCAGGCATGAACAAAAGCCCACATGCTGTACTCTTAAAAATCTGCAGCAGCGGAGGTGACCCACTGTCACCACTGCTGAAATGCACCACCTACTGCCTCACTGTGCTCACATCCACTGTTTGGTCTCCATAAACATTCATCAAGCACCAGTGAGGGTCAATGGGTGCAATTTTTTCCATATGGAGTAATTCAGTGACATACCTTTGCTTCATCCACACTGCCGTGTCAGACACCATTCTATCAGACTGCCCCCCTGCTGCTATTTGTCACACAGCAACAACATGTAACAGAATTTTAGTGGGGAGGTTCAACCACTACTGCCATGCCACCGACATCTGCCTCTGATGTTCTGGGCCAACATAATAAAATAGGAGGCATTACTTTTGGAGCAGCCACCATAATTTTGAGGTTCTTTGCATGTATATTAAAATTTTTAGATATAGCTATCTCACTGATGTCTATCTCCTTGGTAAATAACTAAAAATTTTAAATCACACCAGTCCAAACTTTACCCTATCATGAATGTGGAACTTTGCAGCTGTTTTAGCTGCACACAGTGCACGCTGAAGTCTTCTGATCCATGACCATAATATACAGAACTGTGCTGAGTCTTTTCAGGGCAGCAGAACATGTCCTGAAACTCCTCTTGCTCTGGGCTCAGCCTGTTGGTGCCCACAGTCTTACCCTCACAAGAAGCATTGCAAAAATTTTGGTGACAGACAGTGGTTTTGTGTTTCATTCTCAGCTCACCAGAATCACACAGCTTCTTATGTCTCAGAGCTTCCTACATAATAACTTTTACTGTGGGTGCTTGAAGTAAGAAATCGTGGTTTTTCTCCCACCTGCTGATTGTTTATAAGGTTATAAAAAATTGCCAGATAAAAAACTGTCAGTAGTTGTGTCTGCCATTCAGACCTCATCATCTATGACTGTTCTGGTCCCTTTGAGCTGTTCTTCCAATTCTTCAAACAGCTTTGATGTTAGGACCACTCCTAAACAACCCTATTTTTGTTCTACATTAGTACTGTGTTGTCTCAGATAATTTGTACCCTTCTACTTCATCATTAGAACTTTTTACAGTAACTTTCTTCAGTAATAGTCCGTAAATAGTTTTGAGATTTTCTTAATAAAAATATTTTCCTACTACATATGTGCTTTAGCAAGTAATTCTGCATTTTATTATTTTCCCTCCAGCTTTCAGACTCTGTAATGGCACACATCACTTTCTCAGTATCTGCTTGCCTGTTCTACTACTCGGCCACAAACCAGCATCTGCAATAGATCTCTTATTTCATATTTGAATTTTTAGCAATACTGTAGGAAAGACTGTTGTTGACTGACTAGAAGTGGAGAGTTTGTAATTGATTTTTCTATCACTTGTTTATCAGAGTTGCTTTCTTAACATCAGGATGAACTGACCTGTAAACATGAGTGATAATATTTGGGTGGTGTTCGAAAGACACATTTACATTGGTTTAGGTTATCAGGGGGACAGCAATTCAGCTTTCCCAAAATAATGTTGCTATCAATATGTTGCGGGATAGGAACTATGCAACAGATTGCATAAATGTCAAAGGGTTCATGGATAGTGGTGTTTGATTCAACAGCTGGACAGAAAGTAGTATCTACTTTTACTGCCATCAAGCTATATCTTTTTCATTTCAAAGGATTTCTGTTGAGGAGAAATCAAACTGGGGCTGGTAACTAACATAAATTCACTGTGAGAAACACTGATAGAAGAAAATACCTTTCAGGAAACAATAGTTACCGTAAGGCCTATTATAGTCTCTTCACAATTCCCTTTATCTAGATACAGTCAAATTTTTTCAAGGTTGCCCAAGGTACTCAGTACCGAGGATAAAATAAATGGTATTATAATACCATTAAGTAATTATAATACCATTAAGTAATAGATAAGTACAGTTTCTGAAATTTCAATTGAATATCTTCCATATAGGTAGTCTGTAAGTAGAAAGTGCTGTTTAGAAATCACACCAGTTTTCATTAAAAAATAAGTTAAAAAAGTAAAACACTCAAATTTCTTCTCCTTTTAGGTGGGGCAAAAGCATCTGTGAAGAGTTCTCCATGGTTAGATTTAAGAAGTAGAATCCTGGATGCTACATTTTGCCCATGTATATATTTTACAGAATCATAGAATCAGCTAGGTTGGAAAAGACCTACAAGATCATCCAGTCCAACCAACCACCTGTCACCAATAACCCCACTAAACCATGTCTCTAAACACAATGTCTAAACCTTTCTTGAATACCTCCAGGGATGGTTACTCAACCACCTCCCTGGGCATTTTGATACAGATATGAAAAAAAACGGCAAAATAGAAACAAAGCCCATAACATTTCATCTGCAATCTCAAACTATACACAAGAAACCCCAAATATCATATCTTTGTTGGCTGCTATGAAGTAGCTAAGAACAGATCCGTCCTGCTCCCACACAGAACAGTGGTAGCATTCCCATCAACTCCCATGGAAAAAGATTACGGCTAATACACTCCAGGAATTTAGAGGAATTTCTTGGAACAAGAATTCCCATGTCAGGAGGTCATTAACTGTTCTTAGTCCTACATGAGTTAGGCATTTCAGGAACATCTCTCTTTTCCACCCTCATTATATTTTGTAACACTGCTGGTAATATCTCCTTCAGAGCTTAGAAACTCTGTTTAATATCACTTACTAAATTAAATGCCACCATTGAGAACAATATAAAGTTTGTCACTCTCCAGTGGCTGGAGAACTGACTTCGCATCAAAGACATTTCCTAAAGTGTGTATTTTTAAACCTCATACTTGGCTTACCATTACACATTTCATTAGGAGAGTGTTTGACTGGCTCCAGATGCATGTGATATAACTTCAAGTGTATATAAACATTTTTATTTAACTTGTGCAGATGTTAAAGGTTTGACTCTGAGAGCATGAATTCACCACAGTAGTTACCTTAGGTAACTGCCTAAATTGTCATCCATAGGCCACATAGCGGTGTGGGACCTCACTTCACCAGAAGCGTGAATTCGTACAGTTTTAGGAGGAAAATATTCTAGTGGATAAAGACGCTACATTTAGGGTCTCACTGAAATCGAATGCCAGGTCAATCATACGTTCCTTACAGATTCTTCTATGCACCCTCTTTGCTTCTCTTTTTAGCATTTGTCTGTATTCCAGCTGTATAAATGATAAGAGTGCTGCTGTGCATAGTCAAGAAAAGTTACACGACCTGCACAAGATCAATGCTAAACTAAGAACACATTCCTGTTTGTACAGGCAGCAGTCGTGATTTGAAAAAAGTCAAGAAGGGGACATAGAGCTTGCTCTCTCACCATCCAGGACTCTGTGCCAGGGACCTTGGATTCCTTTCAGGAGTGGTTTTTCTCCCACATTGTCCACTTGGATATTGCTGAGGAAAGGTCCAAATGAGACCAGCCAAGTGCTTCCAAGCTGTGATCACCCAACTAGTTTTAAACTAAAGCTAATGGAATGCCTATGGCCAGAGCTGACTTCCCTGTGTTCAACTGGAGGATGACAGCACAGAGCTAAACCACGCCAGGGCTGGACTCCAGAGCTCCTCATCATATGAGGCCTGGCTGCAGGGCCTGGGAGGAGAGATGTGGGCAACCACATCCCAGTGGCTTTTGCTAACCCTGTCTGGACCTACAGGTGCATTTTATGAGACTCAGAGGTCCAGCCTGATGGCTATACTGAAGCTCCAAATTTCCAGTCAAACCATTTGTTACTTTTCAGCTTATAAAATAATATAGGTTATCATGTTTCTTGTGGGTTTTTGTTTTCTTCCCCACTCCATAAAAATATTTTATTATTTTGTGTTCCAAAAGATGCCCATAGCCTGCAAGTTGAGAAGAATCTTCAAAATACGACAAAAGAACTTACTTTTATTTCTTTGACTAAGAATATGGCTCTGGCTTGTGCTCAGACATAAACCTGTTTCTTTTAAGAATGGATCTACAAGACTTGAACCCAACATTTCTTGAAACTGCTGATACCTAAAGAAATCCATATATAGCTCTTGTTGGGCACACTATTTGACAGTGATTGCATTACATGACCTCTGACATGGACATTCTGTCTTTTGTGTATTTTATTTTTTAAATAAATGAAAATGTAAGGAACATGGGAAGCAGCACGAGGGATGTGGATAGAGCCTTTTCACATGGAGGACATAGATATCAGTGTCCCAGGCTGACTGGCAGAGTGTAAGAAGATGTGGTCCTGTCTGCACAGTGACTGTGAGACGTGATGCAGCACTTAGGAAATGTGGCAGGAAGCAGAACACCAGGCAAGTCCTGGAAGTCTGGGCAGCAGAAAGATAAGGATTGCAGTGTACTGGCTACAATCTAAACAGCCATTTCCAGAGAATCAAACTGAACCTGCTCAAGCACAGATTACAGCTCATGAAAGACACAAAGGAATAATCCTTAGTGATGTACAAATACATACAGATATCCTTCCTTGGGAGCCAACAGAGAGAGTAAGATAGAAAACATATTTCAAGTCTATCAAGAATATGCAGACAATTTCGACTCTAAATTAAGATTGTAGAACTCTTAGAGAAAATATTTCAGAAAGGAACTGAAAAAAAAGATACTTCTGTTGTATACATTATTTATAGCTGTAGGGCTTCTGGTCTGGCCTTATCTCAGCTGTAACTCATGTGAAGAGAGCACTCATATGACTGTTTGCCCTCATGTTCCTGGCAAATTCCAAACTTCTGTAAGGTGTAGAGATGTCCTGGTATGGCAGAAATACAGAACTGGATCCACATTTGCAAAATATGCAGAACTATGTTGCTGTGAAGTGTGTTATTTCCCTAAACGGTGAGTGAGCAAGTAATGCAGAACATGGTCTTGAATCACTTTCCCTTTGTTCCCCTCAGAATGAAGTTTGCTGTAATTTAGATACCTTTCTGCAATATTCAGCAATAAAGGAGACCCCTGAGCCATTGCAGACCAATGTATTTCTCCTCAACTAAATCAGCCGTTATGAGCATTTGTCAGTAGGATGGGTAATGATGTAGAAAAAGTCAAAAGTAATATTGAAAGAAGAAGAAAAACTGTCAGCTGTAGCATAGCTGATAAAGTTACGCTCAGGAAACCTTTTCAGGTGCTTAGAAGAGCCAAGGATGTGCTCTGATGTGTTCAAATACATAGCAGAGACCTATTTTATAATCTAATCAAATTTGATGGAGCTATTCAGCTTAGTTTGGGCTAGGCACAATAGTATATCTCATAGAAAGCAGCATCTGGCTCAATATGATAGAACTCCCACCATAAAAAATAATTTAATGAATGCCCACCACTCCCAGAGGCGCTTAAATTACATAAGCGGATTAAGGCACATTTAAACCTGTTAGTGCACCAGTCCTGAAATGCTATTACAAACTGGCTGAAAAGTCTGCAAAAGTAGAACTTCACAGATGCCAGACTTCTGACTGCACTGGGTTTTAATAATCTCAGCATCCCATTTGTCATTTGTAGAAAAGGGTGCTTCTGGCAGGGAGAGCTTGTGCTGAAAGGGCTGAGCCCACAGCCAGCAATAAGAGGACAGCCAGAGACACCAGCCTAGTATGCCACTTTTCAACCAAAAGAGCATGAAACAGTTTTCATAAAGAGTGAGCCAGACTCTCAGCTGATGTAGATCAGCACAGCTCCATTGGCATCAGCTGGAGCCTCTCCATGTTCACATCATGTGAGAACAGCATGCTGCATTTCTTCAGATACCTTGAAATTACTTTGTTCTTTTCTGTAGTTCAGCAGTCTCTACTGAAATTACCACTAGATCATTTTACCCCCCACACTATTGAATTAAAAGCAATTTTGAAGAGAACAGGGATAAAACACTATCTCTACAGGAAGCATCAAAAAGCATAAAACACTACATCCACAGAAAAGTAGATTTAAGCATAGATATGAGGATAGATTAGATGTCTTGGTCTGACAAAAGTCATCCTCACATCTGGGGACAGACCTCATAATGTTGTAATAACAATGCAGCTATACTTTTGTTGTTTTAGGTTGCCTATGTCTGGGTATAACCTACATTCTTAGAGTGCTCCTCACAACAGCTCTAACCTATGTGTGTCCAAGCCTCCTTTGCCAAAGCCAGCATCTGGCTGGTGTACACTTCAATCTTGCCCTACACATGACTGGATTTAGGAGCTGACAAGTGGTTTCCTAGGCCTGCAGTTCAGACTTCAGTAACCAAATTCCCAATCACCCTTTCTTCATTACTGACTTCTTTTGCATACTGATGTTGCATAAATATTTAATTTTCTCCCAGCCCCAGCTTTAGCTCTCACAGCATTTTACAACCTGTGAAAGCTAATTATACCCCACCATCCAGACAGACACACAGAGGAGATACTGACAACAGGGAATGTATCGTGAACATTCTCTAAACACATTAAAATAAATGATTAGAAGAGAGAAAAAGTATCTAATGCAGATGGAGAGAACAGAGGGTCAGTTGGTCAGATCCTGCCTCCCTTCCACACCTCTTCCTGGGCACTGCAACCACTGGTTTGCAAGACCTTTTTATGACCCATCTTTTCCTTCTCCTACCCCAAATCTGAGGCATGTGGAGGTGGAATTGGACAAGTGCAATAGTGCTACACCATGAATGTGCATTTTACAAGTGGTGTACTAGGAAGTCCAAATGAAAACAGCTCTTACCTCTCAGCACTTTTTACTACTTTCTCTATGTAAAAATGTTCATCTATAAACTTCCCTTCTGAAAAACGTGTGAAATACTTAATTAAGGGGACAAAGGAGAAACTTTTCCCAACTTATAACACAGTTACTTGTTCCACTTGTTGTTTCAGGTATGTTCAGAAGTACCTGAGACAGATTAATGAAGACCAGAAAGAAAACACTCATGCCATCCACTTCTGTAATTCTGCCCTCAAAGAGAGGGTTAATAGCTGCTTATAAAGTGTTGTTTCAACTAATCACCAAAGATTAGGGATGAAATCCAGTTCTGTTTTCCAAAGAAGACGCGCCACTGAACTGTGGACCAAAGGCATGGAGATGTGACATGGGTGTTGCCTTTCTCTGAAGCCTCAGGCATTCAGAATGAACTTGATGTATCATCATTCGAGATTTCACAATTGCTGGTATTGAGTAAAACACAGAACTGTACTGAGGGGGTGGGAGGGAAGAGACAGCATTTATTCTTTTTTTCTTGCCTTTGCCACAGATGAGTGGACATATAGAAAGGAAAAATGGAAAAATGATACTGAGCTTATGAGAGAGGTAAATGATCTCTGAATCGCTGTTCATTCAAAGGAGAAAAAAACGAACTGTTCTGATTTAGTTCTAAGTCCTCTATAAAAAGCACAGCTAACAACTAGAAAATATAGCCATCAGCAGTGCTTTGGTATCTCTAACTTCAGGGATTTCATCACCCTAACAACTCATCATGGACTCTGATATGATCTTGCAAGAGAGAAACTGAAAAGAGAAAATAGCTCCCTTCTAATCCTCCATTTTCAAAATTGCACCTGAGAGAGACAAATTTAGAAAAGATTAAATTAAAACTAAAATTCTCTTTAACTCCTCCTTAGAAGTGAATTTCCTCTCCAACCCAATGCACCTTTGCCTTGCAATGCTTCTATACATTCCCCAACACCAGACAAGCTGAGCATTTCAGCAAAATGAGGAAGAGAGATTTTGTGATTTCTCTCAAGTGTGAAATCTGCAGCAAGATTAAAATATCCTGCTGCTGTTTCAAAATAAACTAACAAGACACCAAAACATCACAGTTAAGTGCAGATTTTTAAATGCCATCTAGTCTCTGCCAAAAGTAGACGCACATATATTAATAAGAACACAGCGAAGGTTACTAGCACTGCTACATCTACATTAAGCATTTTTTCTTTTACAGCCTTTTGAATAGCAAGACATGGCATTTCTGCCTTTGTGAGGGAAAGACTGCAGTGTCAGCACTCCTTGTCATGCTGAGATTGCTGCCTCCTTGTAGCTGCTCAGCTACACATTCTCTCTCTGTGGGCAAGAGCATCTCTTGGGCAGGGGGCGGGGTGAAGGTAAGTAGTTGCAAGAAACTTTAACAGCACTAACCATAGGGATAGATGATACAGTCTTGGAAATGAGTGTGAAAAAGGCTAAAATGGTTGCATTTATTTGGCCTTCCTGATGATTATATAACTTGAAACAAGCGTCCATTTAGAGCTCTGTGCTCAGCTTTTCTCACTACACATGTATATTTTCCTGAGGTACAAGAGATTTGTGAGGATGAAGCCAGTCTGTACCATGTTTATTCTCTGCTTCTGTCAACAGAAAACCTCAGAGAGGGAGTTTACCCTTCCCACTTGTTTGTGCTGTCTACTGTATAGCCTTGGAAGTGAGCAAACATTTCCACAGACAAAGTTACTTTTATACACCATAATTTCTAAAATACTTATAACCTTTTCTTAACAGCACCAGGAAGAGCCAGTCTAAAGGCTACCAGAAACTAGTAGTTAATGATTCACCTTGAGATTTAAGAGCAGAGCTCCATAGGTTTTCTCAGTTGGTGTCTGCACTGGGATCCCATTCCCTGTACATCTCACAATCACATGCAGTATTGTCTGTGCTCCCGACTGTCAACAAACCTATCATGCGACCCTTACCAGACCCAAATCTTGGCTTAAGGAATCATAAAAGCATTTTCTTTCATAGCACTCTATAGATAAGTTACATCTGTCCATACTCCTCAGTGCTTCACAAGATTGTCTCTATCACCTAGGAAGTTGTTTTTGTAGATACCAACTTCAGTTTCACATAGCTTTTTTGTGATTCATGAATCTTTTGTTTTGCTGAAACTGTCTTACTTGGATGTCATGCTTCAGGACTAAATTCAGCTTAGAATCTGCAGTGTATATAAACCTGAGGCAGAGGAGACCTATGTTGTTCCACCTGTTTATCTTACCAAGACCGTGTCATGCTCCATGGCAGATTTACCATTAACTGCTCATGTTATATCATAGGCAAAAAAAAAAATCTCTCAGAATTGAGGCTGCATTGTGCTGTGCACTACACAAGCAGATGGATAGCCCTTATCCAGGAGGGACAAAAAGCAACAGCCGGTGTACTCAAGCATTGTCCCTGTCTTCTGTTAATAACACCAAAAAGCAGTTCTAGTTCATATAAGGAATATCTCTTCTCTTCCTTCCCGGAACCAAATTTTAAAATTTGCCATGACTGGAGGGTGGATTCTAGAACAGTAACTGATGTTGCCAAGACAGAGGCTATGCAGGCCCTCACACTGTAATTGAAAAAGGAGCTTGCCTGCAAGAAAAAAATGCATAAAGATAGTAACTAAGCAGAAATTGCCTTCAGAGAAAACAGTTTTGTAGAAGAAGCACTACAGCTCATAGATACCTCTTAAAGACAGATTTTAGAACATCACAAACATACAATGATACTATCATTCAACATCAGTTACAGTATTTGGCACAAATACTTCTAAGACTTGATTGCAAGTTATACATACTGTGCTTGTATTCTACGTGGTATGTTTAACTTTGAGGATTTTATATCCCAGAGGTCTAACAGAGAAATAACAGATGAAATGAGAGTTCTTTACAGAGAGAGCATTTGCAAGAACAATATTTTCCAAGGGAAACAGCTACTGGAAAGAAGAATGAACTAAAGAAATAGATTAGGGGAGATAATGCAGGAAAAAAGATCAAATTTCTGACTTGAATTTGGCATGCTACTTTCTACTTAAGGTTTATTCATTCTCAATGGTGAATTAATGTTTCCCTAGCCAGCATGCCAACTGCATCTAAGTCCTACCCTGACTTGTTCCTATGAGGAGCATGTGCAAAACAATGCTCTCTGCTCCAGCATTGAAAAGAGGTTCCATCTTGAAAAAGTAGCTAGTTAAACTGAAAGAGACTGAGAAACTGGGGGGCAAAACAGAACATACATATAGCTTCCCTCTCATAGCCACACTACTGAATGAGAGAAGGCCAGAGGGAAAACGAGATGTGATTTAAAAAAAAAAAATGGAGGAAGAAAATGAAAGAGAAGGAAAGTTTATAACATGGAAAGATGCATGTGGGAACAGTAGACACAGTAGAAACAGATGTTGATATATAACATTGTCTCATCACATTTCAGCTGACTAAACCTTATGAGAGGTCATGCAGCATAGGAAGAGGTTTCATTTTCTTTTGGAGGAAGCTAAATGTCACCCATCAAACAAACCAGCTGCAGTACTTGGTAGGGCTCTTTGGGCAACACTAAAGAAATGAAGTAGCGCCAGTTTCTCCCATAAAACCCTTAGGCCTTGCTGTGAGGCCAGCAGTGACAACTACATGGCTCATCTCCCCCTGCCTCAAAATCCATGTTATTTAACCACTAGGCAGGAGGAGACACTGGCAAGCAGGCCCTCTGCATGCAAAGAGATAAAAAAGGCCAAACTTGGGGACAAATCTAAGGTAGTATGTACCACAGCCTTACTGAGGAGCAGTGGAGGCGTATTTGTGTGACAGGGCTCTCGGGTGAAGGACAGAAAACCAGCACAGACCATACGAGGCCGCTACAGGATTTCCTTAATGAGCGAGACTTCTCCCAGCTTTAACTAACTACAGAAATTTTTATGCATTGTTTTAGGCAAACCTTCTGGACGTACTATCCTCATATACTGCTGCAAACTTGTCCATTTAAAGCATACTCTACTCATACAATAACTGTCTGCTGAAGGATAACATCTAGCACTCGTTCTTGCATCATCTTCAGAACATAAGGCAGGGAGGATCTAGTTACACGTGTTTTGAAAACAGGATAAACAGTAGAATTTTATTCTGAAAATTTCTACCATCATGTAGACATATTTTCTCCATGAAAAGGTAATATTATGCAACAATTCTGTAGTGTGACCTTAGACAAATAATGACTTTTAAAGTATTTGCATTAAGCAGCCAATGATTCTGAACTGCAAAGCAGACAGAATATAAAGAACTGCAGAACTACCACCATTGTTATTTTCACCTTTTTCTCCTCCATAAATACTTTAGGACAATTTTGCTTTCTGTTTCATGCTGTGAAAGCATTCCAGGTGCAAACACAGTGAACCAAGACTGAAGAATACAATAAAAAATAAAGAATGATGTTTCATCATTAAAATTCTTTACTTTTTACAACTTCTGTTTGGGGAGTACTGCAGGTAAGTGACATTATAGATTCTCTCTCAGAACATTTTCAGTGGTAACAACCCAGTTCTATCCTTAAGTACAATACTGTAAATATAGAGCAATTTTACTGGCTTCAGTGTAGTTACGTGGAATATACTCTGGAAAAATGAATTTGCTTTTGTCAAGAAGTTCTGTGCAATTCTAAGGAGATTTAAAATGATGTATGCTCTTCTCTTTCCTCCCTTCACTGTGTCCAGTACAAAAATGTACATCTTTTACTTAGGTGCACATTTCTGACCTAGTATTTCTGAACCAAACTAAGCCCTAAGTAGGAGCTTGAGTTCTGCACCTCATTAACATAATCTCTGTACACCTGGGAATATCAATAGACTGTGAGCTTATATTGATGTATTGAGTGCAATCTACTTACTGAGAAGCAATTAACTGAACTCATGTAGCATTAAGAGAATCCAAAGGAGAGACCAGAAGAACGCAGAGGGTATTATTTGAAAACTTCCTTGTTCAGCCTTATGCATTCTCCTACTGCATTTCCAGACAAATTGTTCTAATTTAGATAGTTATGAACTACTTAGTGCTATAAGGACATCAAACCACACATACTGAACTGAAAGAAAAGATCTTTAAAGATATAAAACAACAGTATGCACCACTGCAAAATAAAAAGAAAGAAAGGAGAAACAGCTATGTAATTGCAGAGCCATTACCACTTGCAAGATCAGATGCACTGATCTAAGTTGCATTAATATGATGGCTGCAAACTGTCTAGGAGTTCAGAAGGTCCTTCTTTCCATAAATTCAGTGGAAATTTTCAGTGGAAATTCTGGCTTCTCTTTTTCTTATGAGTTGGGAATCAGGCAGGAGTTTCCCATATAAGAACCACAGTGGATTGACATTCTGTGTGCAAAGCTTTTTTTCCTTCCTCCTTCCTTAACAATCTTCTGGTTTATGTAATCTCCCAGTCAGTCTTCCACCAGGATTTCCACATCAGGGACTTCCAGTCTCCTGGTGCAGAAGCAAAAAAGCACAAGCCTGTATCTGTCAGAGGATAGCCACTCCAGCGGATCAGCTTTCCTAATTAGAGGAATTTTTCTACCTTTGGAAGATTTTATCCAAAGGAATGGAAAAGGCATGAAAATATATTCAGACTATTCTACTCCAGAGATTATTGATATCTAAGGAGGAAGACTTTGTTCTTTATACCTTAAGAGAAAAATGTTGCTCTCCTATCCAAGTTACATTTGTGCCATAGAAGTCCTCATTCAGTGGGAAGTGTATATTACAACAAATATGGGCAAGTCTGAAGGGAAATCTCTAGTGTTGAAGCCTGTGTTGTGTGCTGGGACCATAGGGGGAATGGAAATTACATGGAAATGGACTAATCAAGAGGTGTCTACCGGAAAAAAAAGATGTTGATTTTTCTAAGCTGATAAACTTTCCATTCACTCTTAGAGTAAAAAAAGACATTTTTGTCCAGTTAGGTTCAATAACAATGAAAAGTAAATTGTTTCTGTGAGCAAGTACAGAGTGTGTACATTCTGCAGCCACTAACAGAAAAATGGGCAACAAATTGAGAGTTCCTTAGAATTTCTAGGAGTATTCCATGGAAAACTGAAGTAACATCATAAAGACCAGACAATGTAAAAGACAGTGTACAGGGATGGCAAAATGTTCATCATCATTGTTTCTCCATCAGGAAAATTGAAAAGCAAATTATATTCTGAAAAAATGAATGCCATTAATATCTATCTTAATGACTTTTTATCACAAGAGATAGCAAGGACTTCGGAAGATGGAGCATCCAAAAGATGAATATGAAAGAGATACTTCAAAGAGAATGGAATTACCTTGCTGAGACCTCAGGAAGTATATAAAAAGTATATATATAATAAACACTTAAATATATATTTACAAACATACATACACACATACATATGTATATTTATTTCATGTTAAAAATTAATAGATTGCTACAAAAAAAAAGAATTCCTAACTGGAATTCTCATACTGCAGTGGCTATTTTTCATTTGACTCTTGGAAACTGAGACGTAAATACTAAATATATAAATGAAGAAGCACTGCATTGATAAAAAGCAAGATGAATAAAGTTAACAAGACCTAACAAGAGACATAAATTAAAATTAAAGCCAGATTTCTTACTGGGCTTTCTAGGGCAAGAAATATCTTGGGTTATTTGACTACAGAGGTCATTTTATATTTAAACCTGAAGTCGATTTTGATATTGCATATGGGTTTTTTTTATTATTATTTCATGGAATTATTGGCAAGTATAAGTTAATATCTAATAAACCTAGCAACAAAAGTAATCATAATATACCAAAGCTCTTTTTATTTAAAAAAAAAAAAAACTTTTTTTATTTTTTCTGAATTTAGTCCAGGAGAATAAGAAACAAATGCAGTTCTGAGAGGGTAACTGCAGTTGAATTTTGACAGTAAAATAATAAAGCAGAATGTATCCAAGAACAAAGTCCAAGCAGAAAAAAAATGTAGAAGAAGAAAGAAGATTAAAAGTTAATACCAGAAATAATGCCTATACTATGATGAGCCAGATTTATCTCTGGAGTTTCATGAGCGTTGAATATGGCTTTACGCAGAATCCTTAGTGATAGGGAATTCAGATGATGGGAAAGAACTATTACAAAATACTATTTCAGTGAAAACTGACATCATTCAAAATCAAAGTGGGAATTCAGAATGTTATTTGCATCATACAAACTGTTCTCATCCAAATATTCCTTATTCTTTAATTCAGGCAGTTGAAAAGTTTATTGCTGTTCATCATGAAGGACACATACACATACAAGTCTACTGAGCTGTTTGTTTCTGTAAAATTACCACAGGAGCAACAAGTAACCCAGTGATTTCTATCATCCAGGTATTCATGTGCCTCAGATGTAGTACTGCATGGAGAACAGAAATATTTTCTCAATTTTTTGAGGCTGTTAAACTTAGCTATACTTCTGTATATAGTATTGTTCTATTAAGGTACGTGTATTTTTATCCCTGTATGCATGCATATGTGACAACATACGATTTTCTGTCTCCTTCTCCTTCGCACCTCACAGAAAAGACTAATAGAATAATACTTCTAGATTACAACTAAGTTACTTTTTTTTATTTGAGCCAGAATGCAAGCAAGAAATACTGTAAGCATATAAATAGTTAAGCGGCCTGTAAACTTGCTAGCAACAAGACTCACTTTTGCGTTGATACCTTACAAACTAGGTGATACAATAAGATTCTTATTTAGTAGGAATACTTGGCACAACCGTTAAATATTAGAAGTGGATTAACATGTCAAAAAAAAACATAGATTTATCTGAAAATCTATAAGCAAATTTGCAGCCTTAGACTATTTCATCAGTAGAGAAAAAAGAAGCATTACAAATTCAGACTACTACTGTGTAATTACTGTTGGTTATGGAGAGAGTGCAATGGATGAAGGTGAAGACCAGAGGTTTGTGCATTTAATGATGTTTTATTATGCTTTTAAGTTACTCAAGCTTTCAGTACAAAGGAACTTCACCCAGTGTAATGACAAGGACAGCTTTGATGTTGAGAAAATCATGATCCATCCCCAGCAGAACTTCATAACTCTTGGTAGAAATCCTTCAATTTAATTTTCTGCCCTTGCTAAGTGCAGAGCTTGCTATCTGCTAACCTGTATCCTAGCATGCTGGGAAAGGATAGACAGAGCATTTTTACTGCAGGGAGCTTTCACAGGGAACCCTGCTATCTAAAAACCATTAGAGTAACCATTGCTTGCAACTAAGACCACTTTTTGCTCACTCAATCAGAGAATTGGAAGAAAACCAACAGTGGAAAAACAGAGTGGGAAAAAACCCTCTCCCTTAAAGGAGTTTCCCTGTTTAGATGTGCAGAAGAAGACTGCAGACAGGCCCTTTCAGCAGCAGCTTGTGTGTCCTACTCCAAACTTCCCATGTGCTGGCTCCTCATCTCTTGCCTGGAAGCATTCCCAGCCCAGACACAGACATTCTCATACCACGTGATCCCTTTTATTCCCACTAGTAAGACTGTTTTGGTCTTGGTGGAGTCAGACTTTCCTCAGAGTTTCCACTCAGACAAGAGAGAGAACTTGCAGCCACCACAATACTCACAGTCATTAGTCCTTGCCAGCTGCAGTAAATCCTACTCTATTCAGTCAGATTATTACTGGAATAAAATATCAACTTAATTTTATCTCTCTCTTTGCTCCTCAAGTGTATAATTACAAGTCAACCGTGGGTCACACTGTTTCCATAACACCAAAGAACAGAGAGCCTGAAAGAGCCAAAAGAACGATTCATGCTGATTTTAATGGGATTTGCTGCAAACCTTTTACAACTATCACACTGGCAAAGTAGTTGCAGGTCAAAGGGTTAGATCACAGAAGGAAAAACAGGAGATTGTCAGTATCTTGCACATCATTTAGGAAGATATTTGCATCTGTGTTTCTGTCTCCATCAGAAACATGGAGGCAGCAATACTGGATATTTTATGAAGATGTTGAAAAGTTTTATTCATTTATATTGATGATGTACTTTCAGAAGGATTGCACTGATAAGGAATGAGAACTGCAAGAGAAGATGGCTTTTCCACCTTTCACTCAGGTATGACATTAACCTCTAAAACAATGATGCAGTCACACTGCCTCTTTATTAAAGGCCTCATCAAGAGCCTCAAACCTTCTATTTTCTGAGCACCAGCTTTAAAAATGCTCTAGAAAAAGCTTTAATAAAGCCCTAAGAGACAGTAAATGCATCAAGGAGAATCTGCTGTCCCTATCATGTCATATAAAAAATACTAGAGAGGAACCCCTCAGCCATCCAGAAACAGGCAACTAGCAGCTAGCGTGTCAGTAATAGAATGAATTATGACACATGTGATTTGTTTGTTAGGTATTGGCATAAGATTCATCTTAAGCACATGTATAAGTATTTTAAACCACAGCACTGATATGATTTTTCCAGCGACAGTTTTGAGACCAAATAACAGTAAACTGCTGTAGAAGCAAACTGAGATCTAAAGTGAGTTGCTTCACTGAAGTTCATGCTTTGAGCTAGTCTATATGCGTGTTTGGAAATGAATAAACTAATCCTCTTTAATTGCCTGGGTATTCCCTACTGGCTCCTGAAACAAGTATTTCATTTACACATTGTATTCTTTGTAATAAGTATGGTTTTCATGTTCTTGAGAAATGTTCCCTGCTTCAGTTCCTCACACTACATCACCTTCCAAATTTTAAAATAATAATTTTAAAACAGGAAGTTGAAGGTGCAACCTTTTGCTGGACTGACCACAAATAAAAATGAGAAAGTATTGGAAAATTATGGCTTTCACTAAGACAAGAAAAACAGATGAAGGTCAAATCACAGCTACCTTAGCTGGAAATTCCTTCAGGCATCCAGCAAAGGCATTACATGACTAAATGTTGTAGTTGCTGTAGTTTTTTCACTCTGGAAAGAGATGTGACCAGACCAGGGTATACACGCATAGGAGAAGGAATACAGCTCTACACTGGCATTCAGGTATATGTAATGTATTTGCATAGTTTTGCTTGAGATTTCAGAGGATATTCAAGCTAATCTAATGGAGCCCTGGTGCTGAAAGTTCTACCTTTTACACCCTACAGTACCTGTACAGTGCCACTTTCTCCCTTGTCTCATCTCTGGGGACTTTTTGATGTTTTGCTGAGATACTCCATTCTGTGGTCAGCAATTAAATATACATGCATATGTATATTTTTCCCCTGCTTTTTTCACCCTTTGTTTGGGGTGCTTCTCATGAAATCTCACCCTTGTGTCTTTCTGTGCACAACATTCATCCATTCTATGATTTTCTTCAATACCTTCTGCTCCATAATCCTACTGCTGGTTATAGGCAGGTTATATAAACCCCAATGCCAGTTCGGCAGTAGGATAACTATAACATGTAAACCTGAATGGCACTGTTGCAAGGCTGACAACCAATCCCACAGACTGACTCCACAAGGCAGCTCTGGTGGCCAAAGTCTTATTCATCCAATAACAACAAAAAAATGATCTCACCTTCAGTGTATACATTCACTCCCGACATTTGATGCTTGACCGGAAGAACCACACCCAGAAGTGCTCAGATATCACAAGGGTGTCTGCTACAAGGCTCTCTAAAAGGAGTACTGCCTCTGGGATATTACTGCACCAGGAAATCAAATTTATTTCACAGTGTCACAAAAATACCAGCTGCAAGACTAGGTTTATTTGTTTATTTTCACAACTTGCACAAAGGAAAGCCATGAAATTCTGTACTGGAAGGAAATATTTCCCAAGATCTAGCTATGAAAAGAAACTCTCCAGACTGTGTGTGGCCTCATTCTCAGCTGTGCCATTGTTCATTAGATGTAACTAAGGAGGAGGCTGGGGATGCGGTACATGAACAGCCAATACATTTCTCTTATCCTGGGGCCAGTTCTCTGCCAGCCCAGCCCTTCCACAGATGAAAGGACTCCAAGAGCTACTCTAATCTATACCAGCTGCTTTGCCAAAGCCCAGCATTGGGCGGGAATTGCTGCAGCACAATCCAGCCAGGTTCTCTTCTCTCTTCTGCCATAAGCTCCACATGTAAGGCTGCAGGAATGCATAACATATGAAGATTATATGTAATAGGGAGCCACACACAGAAAAGATTGCTCTGCCAAAGAAACCTGACCACTTCCCACCCTCTTCCTAACAAAGCAGCAGTGAAAAATGAAAGGGACACCAGCCCCAAATCTTACAAGCCACTGCATATATCAGATGTATTTATTGTTACCAATGTCTCCAGCTCACAGCATTCTTTCTCAGAAGTCTGCACAAATGACCCCCTCAGGGCTGCTGAGAACATGTCCCATGAAAAACTATTGTAAATCTTTTGGACATTGCAATCCTCTAGGGATTTGATTCACTGAGGATCTCAGGACTTAGAAAACTCACGAGTGCACAGTATAACAAAATTTTAAGAGCATGCACTAGCTTAGCAAACATAAGCTAATGAACTGTGACTATAAGATATGCCAGGTCTGCAAGTCAAAGATTACCTTGGAACTGGAGAGGAAGAGGGACACAGAGGGGATTAACACACACAGAAAAGTGCAAAGTCTTTCCCCAGTAGGCTGCTGTCAAGGTTTTCAGAAGCTACCAATACCCTTCAGCAGAGCAAGTCTGCAAATCCAGCATCCAGGATTTGTCCCTCAGAATCCCTGTAATCTGTATTATCAGCTTGGTAGTACCTGTGTTAAGTGAAAAGAAAAAGAAAAGTGACACCATAAGTACCGACTCTTTAGTAAAAGAGGAATGTTTCTATGTAGAATCTTTCTGAAGATGAAATGCATTTTAAGTGGGAGCAATACACAGTGGACTCCTACATACCAGTGATTTATACAATCACCAAGGTTGGAAAAGACCTACAAGATCATCCAGTCCAACAGACTACCTATAACAAACAGTTCTCACTAAACCATGTCCCTCAACACAACGTCTAAATGTTCCTTGAGCACCTCCAGGGACGCCGACTCAATCACCTCTGTGGGCAGCCCATCACAGTGCCTGACCACCCTTTCAGAAAAGAGGAATTTCCTAACACCCAGCCTGAATCTCCCCAGCACAACTTGAGGCCATTCCCTCTTGTCCTGTCACTACTTACAAGAGAGAGGAGGCCGACCCCCAGCTCACTACAACCTCTCTTCAGGTAGTTATAGAGAGCAATAAGGTCTCCCCTGAGCCTCCTCTTCTCTAGACTGAACAATCCCAGCTCCCTCACCCACTCCTTATAAGGCCCGTGCTCCAGAGCCCTCACCAGCTTCATTGCCCTTCTCTTGACACACTCCAGGGCCTCAATGTCTTTCTTGCAGTTAGAGGCCCAAAACTGGACACAGTAGTCAAGGTGCAGCCTCACCAGCGCTGAGTACAGTGGGCCAATTACTTCCCTGCACCTCCTAGCAACGCTATCTCTGATACAAGCCAGGATGCCACTGGCCTTCTAGACCACCTGGGCACACTGCTGGCTCATGTTCAGCCAAGCATTGACCAACACTCCCAGGTCCATTTCCTCTGCACAGTCTTCCAGCCACTCTACCTGTGGCGTTGCCTTGGGTTATTGCTGCCGAAGTGCAAGACCTGGCACTTGGTCTTGTTGAACCTCATCCCATTGGACTTAGCTCAGCAAACCAGCCTGTCCAGATTGACACTTCTTGCCAACTTGGTGTCACCTGCAATCTTACTGAGGGTGCACACAATGCCCTCATCCTGGTCATCAATAAAGCTATTGAAGAGTGCAGGCCCCAGCACTAACCCCTGGGGAAGGGGGACCTTATCATCCGCTGGTCACAACTGTTTCTCCCAGGAAATGATCATAAGTTGCAGGTATTACAAGGCCTTAGAGGGAGATTTGAGGGCTTTTTCCAAAACCTTCTTTAGAGCATTCATTAAGATTAAATCTACCAGAAAAACATTCCATTCATGATGGAAGGGTTAAGATTGAAGTCTTTTAACTACTGTGGATGCTTACTGCTTTTCTGTTGATCACCGCTGTACACAATACAGCTTTGGGTTTCCTGTACAACCTAGTGTCCTTTTATTGAGCAATGTAATAGAAGAATGTTGTTTTCTAAAAAGTAGGAAAGTCCCAAAACCTGTAGGCTAGAAGAAAACATTCTTCCTCTTAATACCTTACATCTTCCTTCCACCTCCATCTATACAGAGTGAAAAATTGAAACATGGGGAAATTGAACACTCATTACTACACTGTGTTAAGTCTGTAGTAGAGTTGGAATGAGAAGCTCTGTGCCCCATTGTTCTCCCTTATGCAGAAGGAAGAAATTATTTTGTACTAAATCTGGGTCTTATGCATTTATGTGCGTCTTATAGTCTTGGTAAATGCATTTTGATTAAAGTAGGCTTTTCTAGCTCAATTTTTCTCCAGTGACCTTCATTCTACAGCAGCAAAGGCATTTAGGTGAAATATTTAGATGAAATCTCCTTTTTAAAATATATTCTCAAGCAGTTCCACAGTTTTCCAAGCCAAACAGTGCATCAATTAGTTCTGTATTTTAGGTAATGTCAGAAAGTACAGTGGCAACACTGTAGAGTGGTATGATGATCTTTGCACACCAGTTCCCAGACCAGAAACAGACACCATGGGCACACAGCAACTGCCTGTTATCACAAGGCATTTACATTAAAACATAGCTGGCATGTTTGGAATACAACATGAAGATGTTTCTTGCTTTGTTATTAGAGCATCACCAGTGTAACCTTGTCTAAACACTTGTCAGTGGTATTTTATTCCCAGAGCCTTGCCTACAGGATGCAATAGCATTCCTGAAATTATGTTTGCAGACTCTCTGCCAGGTGGTTTCAAATCAAACAGAAGCAATTGCAGTTCCATTACATGCAGGATAAAATATGAGACAGTAGCTGAAAAAAAACTACTCCTTGGCTTTCTCTTAACACTCTGAAAAGCTTGCACAGAATTTAATTGGTGCCTGATTGGGTTGAAGAAATGGCTTTTGTTTTTCAAGATTAGAATTGCAGTGCATTGCCACTGACGAACTATGTTAGGGTATTTTCTGGGTTGGGTCACAAGGGGAAGTTATCTACAACTGTTCTGGGTATGCAATTGTTCCTTAGATCAGTAGCAGATTGTTATCAGATTCTTAAGCTGATATTGAGAAATTCTAGTGGGATAAGAGTATCTAGCACCAGTTGTTTCATGGACCACATAAAAGCTTGAAGTCCACACTGACATTTCTTCTAAAAGGTTCAGCTTAGAGGTAGAAGACACAAACTCATACTGCTATATTTCGACACTGTTCTGTCTATCAGAAGACCTACTGCTAAAGTCCAAAATAAGACGATTACTAGTCTTTATAGGATTGAGTACAAGACACATCCCCTTATCTCTGTAAGAAAGCAAAAAAAAAAAAAAACCAGATGACCAAATGCAGGTACAAAACTTTCATTATCTGAGGACAGAGAGAGGAACTAAACAGAGTTACTGAAAGTACGATTAAACAGACTGGAATTAGAAAGGAATGTTGTTATAAGTATCTGTGTGCTAACTACCAAGGTAACCACAATGAGTTAAGAGTAAGTCACAGCTTTGAAGAAGTAAATGTCCAAGTGAATCCCACTTAATATTTTTGTAATTAATATTCTCCAAACTATGCTGAAAATATACTAATACATATTGGTTGGAAATGTATGAGGATGGCTTTATATTGTGAGCAGCTTTAAATAAACTTAGTTAAAGGACAAAAATAAACCATTCCTTGTTCTTTATTAGCAAATCTCAAACCAGACAAACACCATGACTCCTGGCTGAAATCCCTAATTATTAACACAAACTCCATTCATATATTTCAAGATCAGTGTTAGGGCAAAAGGATGATAGAAAGGCTGATATGTGAAACACTAAAGTTTCTGCTTTAATTATTCAGATCTGGCTCCTGAGTCGTGGCCAAAAACCAATTTGTAATCCTCAGGAACAGGAACTGGAGATATGTATGTACATATGGGACAACAGAATCTTAAAGCCAGAGTATATCAAAGCAGCCAAAAGACTGTTCTAATTAACACCTGGTATTAATTGTTCTAAGGGGTCACTCTGACATCTGAGGATCCCAGAGCAAAGAACAAAGCCATTTTTCTTGTATCAACAGTAATAAAGGAAGATGGACAGAATTTCCTTTGCTACTATTGCTGCAAGGGGTGAAGTGACCTTTCAATACATGGAATAAATTTCTTAAAGGAAGTTTCGAATAAGAGAATGTCACCAAATACTATGTCCAGTACTGGAAAATCAGTTCAATCTGTTACACTATACATTAGTAATGTAACTGTAAAGCATTTTATTTTTAGTCAGCTTCTTCAAATGGTCCCATCTTTGCCAGACATATTCCCTTGTGGAGACAGAAGCACTATAAACTTATTACCCAGTGTTTACTCTTAACAGAAATACAAAAGGATTTATTTTAAATTTAAATGGAAAGCCCATTCGAGAAAAGCTGCTTGAATTTTGTTGTCCTCAGAAGAGAAGTGATAAGTATCTTTACCCCAAGGAATCCAAATCTCCCAGTTACTCTAGAACAAACTTGTCAGTTTTCTACACTGTGTTTTAAGTCATGAGCATCAAGTTGACATTCAGCAGCTTAGTATTTCATATTAGAAGTGTTAAATGAAACAAAGAACTGAACTCAGCCATACTACTTGAAGAAATGAATGTCAAGCTTCGCTTGTTCTCAGTCATAGTAAGACAAAGTTTGAAACATTTTGTCACTTGGGTTTTTTTTTCCCCACCCTCCTACTCAGCAGTGTTTAGAACCACCTCCAGCGTTCCTCCAGAACTGACAGTCTTTTAGCAGTTCTCAGTAATGAGTCGGTTGAATTCTGCTCAAGAGCAATCTTTTTCAAGTACCTCTATCAATAACAAGTGTCTTGAGGTCCAGAATCTAACAGATATTCTTCAGTTTGCTTTATTTCAACATCTACTGCTGATTAGGCAGCAGTGTGCTAGCTTAAAAAATACATAGTATATGTTTAAGGTCAGACCTCACAGCCACCAAGCTGTGGACAAAAACCTTTTCACTTCACACTCACTTTGCTCCAATTCCCCCTTAATCCCCCCAGCATTCTTTTGCGGAGGCTCTTAATCTTCCACTACTCTTAATGTTTAAGAAGAAATTCTGAGTGAGGGGGAAGGGAGAAGAAGAAAAGTTGGGTGCCATCAGTTGATGGTATTTTGGGGGCCTTCTAATAATTAATGTCTCCGAATCTCTGACCTACTGATCTCTCTCAACCTTGGCAATACTACTTGGAGTATTTCTGAGAATTTTAATGAGAAAATTCAAGTGCCTTAAGAAAAAGAATCTGGAAAAATGAATTTAAAAATAGAGTGAATGTACTCTTATGTTCCTATAGACATTTATCTAAAGACTGATTATAACCATATATAAACAAAGTTTTACTGAGGCACAAAAGCTTCGAAGTCTGATTCAACCCTGGTAAACCACTTTCAAAATCAGGAAATTCCAATAGAAAGGTTAGTTACATTTTCCTCTGTATTATTTTTAACTCTTGTTTCCATTTTCAGTGATTTTTTTTAATGTTATCCTAGCCTCTTAGTCTATACTAAAAAATAAGGGGTTTAAACTTTCATTTGCTCTAAGGCTAATCATGCTAACTCAAGAGTATGACACTATGGAGAAGAATTTCAATTTGTTCATATTTAGACTCTCTTAAACTTTTTTTAATACAGTACAGGGAAAAATTTGCAGAATGGTTGCAGTAAAGTCCTAGGATCTGAGAAATTTCTGAGTAAGAGCCTTATATTTTCCATCCTACAATCTCATTTTAACATCTGGTAAATCTGCCTCTCTGAACTTAGATGGAATGGAGTAGAATAAAGAAAACAAACAAATAACAAAAAACCCTGAAGAAAGAAATTTAGTATACATAGAATCAGTACATGTTGCAAGAATGACTAGTCCTTATAGTACACCCAGAAACCTGTCAGAACTGAACACCTCTGGCTTATATATTGCAAGAGTAGGATGCATTTAAAGGGTATACTTCTCAACATACCATCCAGTCTGATATATTTCAGAGTACTTCATGAACTTTAGATTTGGCACAAAAAGAATACATGATGCATGAGAGGCGGAGAGAAACAATGTTTCATGTGTATAGTGAAGAGGCAAAGATGAACAGGAACAAAAAAAAAGCTGTAAAGTGGCTTGTACTTCATTACAAGTACTCTACACACAGATGTTTAGAACCATTTCCTTGTGTGCCTACATGCAAGGAGAGCTCTTCTGGTTCCACCTCCTACTCAATATATGTGTAGCAACAGCCAAGACAAAAAACAAAACCTAGATAAAGATTTACCACACTGAGTATTCTTAAGCCACCATTTGAGCTGGCCTTGATATTTTTAAAAGGTTACTAAGGAAGAAGAAAAAAAAAAAAGTATTCCAGCAAGGGTTTTGTATTTCATACCTCAGCTGGCAGAAGAACCAATGTCATCACAACTTCTCATTTTTCTTCAGGATCAGTTCTCTTACCTCAGAAAAGAAAACCCACTCTTACCTTCCACTAGTGACATACTACATTTTCTAATGAAGCGTATGCAAAACTAAGGAATGAGGATGATAAAATAAAACAACTTGAAAGACTAAGAGCATTTAGAGCAGCTGTACTGCTGGGGGGGGAGAGATTATCTGCTTAGTGCCACACCCTAGCCATACTAATTAGAAGTGAGGATGAATGGAGAGGGACCAACCCTCACGAAATGACTCCAGATTTTGCTTCATAAGGCTTTCTTGAAAATATTCTGCTCTATGAATCTTTAAAAAAGTCTCAAATAAATTCACTCAGTTAAAGTTGTTGATTTAAGGAACTGAAGTCATATTTATTCACAGAAGGTGCATAGTATAGTGAAGAAATCTGAACTGAAAGTTCTTTCCATCACCTCTTGCCAGTGCACCTGCTCCTTGCCCTGGAAGAATGCTGGATGCTTTGAGAAATAAGAACAAGCACAGTCTTACTAGAAATATCAAGGTATATCATCATTACCACCTATCAGAACTGAGACAGAATCATCCTCCATAGAAACAACATAGTGTTTGAACCCTCTTTTCAGAGGGCCAGTACTCCTTCCTTTAGGACAGGATACTGTACTGGATGGAGCGGGTGTACAGCCTGTCTTTTGAGTTTGCTGTCACAGCTGTAACTGTAGTGTGATCTTGAAGGATGCATTGCTACTGACCAGGAATCCACAATAGTCTCCAATTCATTTCCCAAAAGTGGCAGATGACAATTAAACTTGTGGCCAGTCACAACCAAATCACAGAAGAGAATGACTCGTTAAGAAGTTCACAGTCACTTACACAGCTCCAAGGAACTCTTTTATTAGAAGTTACTTCTTTGATGGATTATGCATATGCTGGAATAAAATGTACCAGAATCTGATCTCAAAATGATCATTCCTTTATGCTCTTTTCCCTAAGTGTTGCAATCTTTTTCTCTTCTTTCAAATTGTTTTGTGAAGTCAGAGAAGGGACCATTATACATGACCATGAAGTATTTACAGCTTGCCATACTTATATATTTTTATATTTTCACTTTTCAAGCATTTAATCTAATTACCTTTTTTTTAAATAATAATTTTTAAAAAATGCTGATCAGGTGGAAAATTAGGAAGGAAGTAACAAGATCCTTTTTGTATGGGAGAAGAATAGAAGCTGAAAGAAATAGAATAAAATCAAACACAAACTATTCATAATCATGCATAGCTTTTTGAAAGACTTCACAGTGTGTCCTTTCTCTGGGGAAATTTTCTAGGCTCTGAACTTCAATGAATATAAAATATTGATGCCTATATGCCCTCTGCGGTTTCTCTGTAGTACAACAGCTTTATGTAACCTGATTCACTGGTTAACTAAACGAGATAAAATTTTCCATTCATAAATAGCACAACTTAAGATATTCCCATCTCTATCACTCATTTCTAGACATGTGTAGTATACCTTTACAGGTGTTGGCTCAACTACTTATGGTATTGCACTTTAAAGTGAATTAGGGAAAAATTTAGTTTCAAAGTAACCCAGTAGAAGAGTGTTTTTCAGCCCTTGGTCCGGTTCACCGCATAGCACTACAAAGATTTGTGCCAGAAAAACTGAGAGAAATGCCAATGACAGTGATGAAGTAGGGCAGTGGGTACTTTGGTTCTTGTCCGATAGGACATGGCCTTCTATAATGAACTGAGCTTTTTAGAGACTTATTTTAACATTTGGACAGCACTCAAGTTTCAGTGGGAGCAACCACTGAGCTTTTTTAAGCACCTGGAAGCAGCAGACAAATGATGCAACACGTTTTCCTGATAAACAGCCATGGACAATCTAAATATTAGTCTTTTCTCTTGGGAGCTCATCCAAAAAAACAGGCAGCAAAATCCCTTCTAACTCATGGTAATTACATTAGATATTTTATTCTGTACTTCAAATGAAGGAAGGAGAAACTGATGAAACAAAAGTTGCTATATTATAGCCAGTCTCCTGCCTATCTAATGCAGGAGACTGCTATCAGAAGATACAGAGAATAAGATACGACACTAATGTTTTTCACTTTAGAAGTAGTTAGGTCATTCTCCTAAAACCTTGGTTTTAAGAATGCAAAGCAATGCCTCACGCACTTCCAGCTCCCATATTATCAATGGTCTTTAGTATGCAGAATAGCAAAGCCATTAATACAGCACATGAAATAAGAACAGGAAAGAAGTCCACTCAATTTCATTTGGAACATTACATCAGTTCCTGTTCATCTTTTCACTGGAAATTCATGACACAAGGAAAAACTTCGCAAAGATGAAAAGATTTCACACAGGGAAAACTTGTCTTACCTCCATTGCACTTCCAAACACCAATTCCAGGTAGTATTGTTTTTGGTTGTTTTTTTTTTTTTTTTGACTCATATTTACATTACTGGAATAGATTCAAGAGAAATGTGTATTCTGAACACTGAAAGAGGCGAAGGTCTTATCTTTTATCTGGAAAAAGCTGGAACATCCCAAAATTTCACAGTACTTATCTATCCCTTTCATAAGGCCAGAGCCATATCTAACAAACTTGAGGTATAATAAGAAATCATCATAGATAGGCAGTAGACAAAGATAATAGTAAGTCTCAGGACAAGGAAATCTAGGGAAAAATACTGATTATGTAATGCTATGTTGCTGGGTACTGAAAGTTATTTTCTTTACCTCTAATGGCTTGAAGATGAGTGATCTAGAACGGGTATTAAAGATACAAAAGCAGAATACTAAGGTTGGTAGAACATAAAATTGTTCTAGAAATCTACAAAAAAAAAATCAGGAACAGACTTTAAGCACAAAAATGAAAGAAAGAGCTTCAGAGATTTGCATTCAGTGGTGAAAAAAAGATAAAAAGCCATCATCCACAACTAGCTCAGCTGGCTTCATTACAAAATAACAGCATTTCAGTTGATCATTTTAAAATTACTGTATCAACTTAAATCAATATTCAGAAGTATAGTTCAAGTGTATCTTTTGCTCTAAAATTGGAAATGAGAAATAAATCTTCAATATGCTCCATTCTGCCTGAAGTACCTTCTTCCCCACCCCCACCCCCCCTACTTTCTCCACTACAGAGCCCTGTGCAGAGGTAGAGATGGCAAAAGCAGCAAGGGTTTAAAGATAATTCTGTATCTGTGAGCTGTATCAAAGCTTCCTGCTCTTTCCTACATGGTACTCTATGCCCCCTAATCTTCAGAGGGGCTTAAGGAAAATATCCATAGATCAAAAACTGAACAACTGATCTGAGGTATTTTAAAATGTTTCTACAAAAAACTAAAAGTTTAATGTATTTAACAACATTTATAACAGTACACAAGTCTAAATCGCTTTATTTTTTAATGAAACATTTATAAAAATAGACTACATCCCATAGTATTCATACCAAAATGAAATGAAACGCCCATAAGAAACAACCGTAAATCCAAAAAATACTGTGGTTTCTACTTCCTGGAGAAGTAGAACATAAAAGTCAAAGTAACTCCAGACAGCTTCTCTTAGAAAGAAAGGAAAGAGACTGAACATAAAGAGAAACAAGACATCCTGAAAGACAAATATGCTGAGAATTAATGACAACAATAACCTAAAGGTTGGAATATTGTAAGCACTTACTATAACAGTGTTTCATGTTGTATTATCATTTGTGATTATTTCTACAGACAGCGCAAGATGGAGTAACATGTCTGAGGTTACAAAGAAATCAATGCTTAAGAGTAGGAAAAAAACTTCCTGTCCCTCCTTTTAATTATTAGATTTTAGAGTCATATTTATGAAACAGGTCTGCAGTAATACATCTCCAGATAAAAAAAAAACCTCATTTTCCATCTTCTTAAAATGCACCATAATACAACAAACATATCAGAGTAATGTTCTTCAGCTCCACCAAAAAAAAAAAAAGAAGCAGACTTTAGGTGAGGATGTACAAGCTGGGGATAGGAAGACTAAGTGCAGCCCTGCCAAGAAAGACCTGGGGGTACTGGTCGATGGGAAGCTGGACATAAACCAGCAGTGTGTTCTCACAGTCCAGAAAGCCAACCATATCCAGGACTGCATCAAAAGAAGTGTGGCCTGCAGGGTGAGGGAGGTGATCCCACCCCTCTACTCTGCACTGGTGAGGCCTCACTTGGAGGTACTACGTCCAGATGTAGAGTCCTCAGTACAGGAGAGACATAGACCTGTTGGAGCATGTCCAGAGAAAGGCCACAAAAGTGATCCAAGGAATGGAACACCTCTCCTATGAATGCAGGCTGAAATAGATGGTGCTGTTCAGTCTGGAAAAGAGAAGGCTCCGAGGAGACCAAATAGCAGCCTTTCAGGTGTCTAAAGGGGAGCTACAGAAAAAAAAGGGGTAGACTTTTTAGCAAGGCTTGTGGTGTTAGAACATGAGAAAATGGTTTTGAGTTTAAAGAGGGTAGATTTAGATTAGATATAAGGAAAAAGCCTTTTACAGTGAGGGTGGTGAGGTACTGGAACAGGTTGCCCAGATACATGTTGATACCTCATCCTTGGAGACATGGAATGTGAGTATGAATCAGGCCCTGGGCAATCTGATCTAGCTGTGGATGTCCCTGTTCGCTGCAGGGGAGTTGGACTAGAAGACCTTTAAAAATTCCTTATAATTCTAAGGGTTCTATGGTTATCTACTTCCTTCCCTCCATTCTATGTCTTTTTCTACTATTGGCATTTAGCAATATGAAATCCTCAGAATGAAGTATTGACATGGATATTTCTTCCTTAAAATACGGAGCCAACAGAATAAAGTGTTCTTTCATCTGTGTAGTTTCACACGTTACTGATTTTGTTTGTTTTTTTTTTTTTTAATTCCCCTCAAGAGAAGCCCTGCACATTGTACTTCCATCCCAAATATTTCTTGCATTTTTTCTTCTTCTTCCACAATTGCCTCCTGAAGCAACAAGTCAAATCCCTTAGAAGGACGCAGACTCCTTTGAAAGTCATTGGCAATGATCTCCCTGTTTTTATTTTTCTTTCTTCATAGTTCATTTGTAATATTAATTAAGCTAATGTGCTAGTAAAAATGCTGACTTGCTAATGGGCCTAAGATCATCCTAGCATTAGCATTTATCCTAAGAGCAAGAGAGATCCATCTGGTGCTTTGGCTGTCTGACAGCCCTGAACTCTAAATATCTGTGTTCAATTTTCTGCTCTACAGCAAACATCCTGTATGCCTTTTCGCAAAGTATCATGACCCATCTTGTATTGGTAAAGTATAGGTAATGCTTTCTTATTGTCTGATACAACCACATCAAGTAGCTCCATCACAAGAAATACACTCCCCTCTTCTGCACCTTCTTTCTATTTGCTATGTTCTGTTCTACAGCTACCATACATACCATTAACTTCCTCCTATACCTTGGAATGGCCACTATTTATTTGATTCTCAGTACAAACTAGTACTACACATAGAGAAAGTCTGAAAAGGACCAGAAGAATGCCATCGAGACTAAAAAGCAGGACAGAGTCAGCTTCTAAAACAAGAAAATGTTCATCAGAAAACTCAGTGCTAGCACGTTAAGTAAAAAAAAGCACAGAAAGAAAAGCCAAAATAATAATAATGGGAGAAGCTTGCAAAAGTTGTAATAAATAAGCCATCAGCAACTGCTGTTCACCCCAAAGTTCTCTATTTCACCTTGAGTTCCTTTAGAAGCACCAACTGTGGAACAGAGCTTCCTGCATAAAATTGTTTTGATACTAGAAGGCCAACATACTGTCAATATTTTTTCAAAAATTCCAGAGAGGTCAGAAGACTCAATCAACAAATCACACAACTATATGCAAGTTAGTGAAAACTATCCTTAATAATAGTGTTAGTAGACATATTAATAAATATTAATAGGGAAAAGTCAGCACAATTTGTTTTTATTGAAAAATTATGCCACACAAATTTAATTTCTCTGAAAAAGCAATTAAAAATGTAGACAAAGAATATTCCTTTGATATGGTCTACATGCATTTCCAAAAGGCATTAAGTAATACTGTTCAACCGGAGACTCTTAAACTAAACAACACGGAACTGTCTTTGGATGGATAAAGAATTGTTTAGAAGACTGGAAACAGAGTAGAAAAAGAAAAGCCAGTGATGTCCCAGAGGACTCTGTCCTGGGACCTGAGCTCCTCAGCATATTCAGAAATGAATTAAAGGGGAGAGAATACTGAGGTGACAAAGAACAGTGATGACACTAAACTATGCAAGGAAATAAAGAAGAGAGACTTTTTCAGAAAAGCCTCATGTAAGTGAGTGAATTTGCAAAGAAGTGGCAGATTAAATTCATATTAGACAAATGCACATAGGAAAAAATCCAAACTGTACACAGACTGTTGCTTTGGACTATTACTAGAGATTTTAGGTAATAGTTCAATGGAAACATTATTTCAATACTTTGTAATAGTGGGGAAAAAAAACAATGCAGAACAGAGAATTACAAGGACAGGATTATTCCACTAAATAACAATATGATTGGTATTTCGGGAAATTGTGAGTTGGTCTGATTCTTATTTCCCAAATTAAAGTAAAATTAAAGTAAAATTGGAAGACAATTTTTTTAGAAAAAAAAAAACAGGTATTACTGAAGGCAGGAAGCACAAACCAAGGAGACTGAAATAGAATTATAGGATATTCTGAGTTAGATGAGACCTACCAGGATCATTGTGCCCAACTCCTGACACCATACAGGGCAACTTAAGAGTCAAACCACTTACCTAAGATGATTGGTCCAAATGCTGCTTGAGCACTGATCAGCTTGGGGCCATGATCACTTTCCTGGGCAGCTTGTTCCAGTGCCTGACCACATTCTGCTGTCCTAACTGAATAAGATTCTCCAGTGTGGAACAGAAAACATTTAATCCAAAATACCAGTTTAAATTATACAGAGTAAAATGGAAAACAGTTTTCAGTGCCTCTTTCAATATAACTAGACAAGAGCAAGCAAAAGATCAGGGCTGGGTTCAAAAGTAACAGCAGGAAATATTTATTGACCACCGTGCTGTTAAAGCTATACAAGCAGTAATGGTGACTTTTTAATCTTTTTCCAAAGAGACATCTAGTATCATACTCCTGTTTTTTCATTACTCCCACCTTTTACAAATTATCCGGTTTAGTCTATCAATTTTTTGCATCAGACTCTCTCTCAGAAATCTGTGCCACTGTTAGCACAAAAGAGCCTTGATATTTGCAAGTGTTCCTGCTGCAAAAAAGTTTAGTAGCCATGGTCATCCAGTCTTGACATTTGTTCTTTTGCAAATTGGATCTGAGATGGATCTTTCAGATCCTGTTCTGCTGTTCTTCACAACATCCTGGAATGGGGCAGCAAAATAAGTGATCTGGAAGCAGATTTAAAGCCTGAAGTCTTTTCACTCAAAAAAATTGTTAAAGGGGAATTCAATGTTACAGGATGTGAGCAGTAAATAAACAAAAAGAGTCCAAGAATTAGAAGAAGGTAAAGTGAGTCTATTATCATGACTAAATTAAGAGCTCTGGATGCAGTCTCTAAACCACTGCTTTTGGGAAACTGAATACAGACTTCGCTCAGTACATTTCCCCCCCTAAGAATCTTCTGCTGAACAATATCACAGGCTGGTAAGCTGGATTGATCACCAGTTAGACAAGAAAGGTCAATTGACATATTCTTACACTGGCATATCTGTAATTGACTGATATCTAACTGCATTTCAGTAGGGAAAGGATGGACTGGCTAGTAATATAACCTTTGGAAGAACACAGTTTGAGACTGATGCTGTTGTAAATGTCAGTCATTAAATTTTATTAGACTGGGCACTTCTAGCAGACAGAACAGTTAGGTGGACAGATTCATACTGAACCTAGTAATGTCTGCAAGTGAAGGGGAAAGCAAAGAAGCTGAGATTACTTCAGAAACTAATCTGACTGCATTAGTAAGTAAAGCACCTTCCTATTTAAAAGGCCCCAAAATTAAAAAAACTGCACACATTACCCATAATTTTTATCCTAATGTTTAAAAACACACTAGATTTTTTTTTTTTTAACTTCGGCTACACATTAGGAACAATAATTAATAGCTATTAATATATTAGTATACTAATAATTAGCACTTGGACTGGAATACCCTCCTAGGGTCTCTGGCAGTACCAAGATTCACTGTATTCACAACATGACAAAGATCTTTAAAAATACAGTACTGCACTACAGAGGTTATGGCCTAGGAAAGCACATAGCATACAGAAGATGAAAAGGCAGTGAAGCAGCCAGATGAGATATTTTTGTGAACATCAAATTTAAATAGTCAATTATTCCTACTGCGCACTCCTGCTCCCAGAGAATATTCAGGAACAAAGAGTGGACTCTAGTCACTCCTGTTGAGGTCTTAGTAAGTATCAAAAGCACCTTAGGTAGGGAATATTAAAGGTATCTGCTAAACCTGGGAGGTTCAGCATAGTTTCTTCTTCCCTGAGAGTTCATCAGTGAGTAAATCTGACCTCTTCTTGAAGAATAGGTAACTGTCTGTATGTAACTCGCATTACACTGGAGACCCTACACCATGCCTAAATTTACAGTGGAAACTTCAAATCAGGGAAAAGCTGAAGATTTTTGTCATCATAAGAAGACGGCTCTCCATCATGGAAATCCAGGAAAAAAAAAAATGAAATTGGCATCTTGCCTTTAAATGGAAGGCATTCAAAAATTAACTTCAGACAATGGTTTTAACACCTCCCTCATGATTTTTTTTTACCAGCCAAGAAACAATTTGCAGTCACAGCTCAAAACTGCGCCTGCAGCTCTAAAATGTCACTATGGAGCACTGGCTAATATTAAAGCAAAGATGACAACTGCATTTGCCTCCACAGGACTGAATTCTGCAACAATAGAAACAGACAGTGTGGTCTGAATTCCAGCATCTTATGGACTCCCTTCCACTACAGGGTGAAAAACAATGCAAATTAAATACAATGCTCATGAGCAGGATCTACTCTACCAGCTACTCTACAAAAGAGATTTTCAGCTTTGTAGTTTCATTTCAAATGTTGTTTTACACATGTGCTAAGGTAGTACTATATGGTACTACCTAAGGAGCTGGCTTACATGTTAGGAAAACAAAAAGTAATTTCATTTATATATTCTCCATGTATAAAAAAAAGAAACTACAATGAAAAGACAGTTTGCTCTCCAGACTCTTTCTTCTTAAAAAGAAATACAGTTGAATACCAAAAGCCACAATACCAATTTCTTACGTAGTTTTCAAACAAATGTATCCAGATTCTGCTGCACTGATGCTAGTCTCTTGAAATACCTGATTTTTCAGTTTCTCTGGTGTACAGTTAAAGTTTTCTTTTTCCCTATCCTGAAGGGGAATTGTACAGCTATAATACCACATAGTGTACTTAAGAAAAGTTCTGTGTGGAATATAAAATAATAAATGCTTTTAAACCATGCAAATAACTGTCCATCCTGATTTGGAGGTATCACCTATGATTTTTCATTCTATGAAACAGTTCAATTTTGTTGTCTTATTCAGCTTAGAGACTTGATTATGGAAGAGTCAACAAAACTAGTAATAATTCTTAAATTTTTTAGTAGCTGTACAGATACAATCTTCAGTCTTTCAAGATAATTTGCTTAGGTGTGGCCACTGGCCACAAGATCAGCTGTGGTTCCCAACTTTGTACTGAAAATGCATTGTTATCCACAAATAGAAGCTCTGACAGTTCCTTGAACTTGTGGTAGACTTAGAAATATAGAAAGAAAACACAGTTAAAAAGGTACAAATACTAGAAGTGAAACCATATTTTAACTAATAAAAACCATGACTATGGGAAAGGTATGCTTGCCTTTTGACATATAACATCTTCATGTTCAACTTTACCTTCAGAAGAAAGCTTCATTTCAATAGTGATCAATGGAAATTACTTTAAATAACAAAGCTGGCAGAGTGCTCTAGCTTCCAAAGGGTGATTGAGACAGGGAAACATAAGTCCTTACAAAAAATTAACTGTGTTTTCATCTTTTTTCCTCAACCACAAGTTGCAGAACAGCTTTCCTAAGTTCCAGTTAGAAATCTTTAACAGAAGACAGCTTCATCAAGCTCTCTTCTTCCCTACCAAGAAAAGTTGACTGACAGATCTTCTAAATATATAAATATATTCGCACACTTAGACTCACATAGCCTCATTCCAGTTTTCATTAGCCACATACTTGGGAAAGTATTTACAAATCTCATGAGCTAAGTCAAATTTGATATTAGATATCAGCAGTGGTATTACAATGGATTTGCATTTCATTTTGAATGAAAAAAATTGTTCAAGCTTGAAGAAATATTGCAAGTCTTTCATTTCTGTACCTACAGCTACAAAGTAAAGCATTTTATGTTTTCCTTAAGCAGTAACTGGCATAACTCTTAAGAACTGTAAATGACAGTTCATCTCTTTGAAAGAAATAAAAATGTCAGCTGCTTCCAGAAGTAACAACTGATCCACAAAACTGTCAGGTGAATACAGAGGTATTGTCACTTCAGACTGCAGACAGAAGACTAGTCACAAGGAAAAAACGCTTTTCCTTGTGAACCATATGATTTCAATAAAATATTGTTTTTCCTGATCATCACCCTATTTCATGGCACAAAAAATAAAGATAAACAGTGGTGAAACATATGAGCATTAACATTATTTATAGCACTTGGTGGCCTTTCAGACTGGGAAAGCCTACCAGCTCATATCTCCACAGGTACAATAATGAATGAAATTGTCATCAAAACCAACCTGCTGAATATTTTTTTCCAATATCCAATATTTGACACCATTTACAGTTGCAGGTATATAACACCATTTAAGGCAGTACAACACGAGCAAGATCAAGGAAATTCTCCATGCTCCTCCCTCTCAAATGAGATATTAAATGACTTGAAAGTATATCAAATACCCCTCAAAGAGGCAGGATGTCTCGCCTCTGCTAGTTACAAAATAGTGTCAGGTGGGCACATTCTCCCCTCTTGTTTTCAATATCTCAAAACCTTTTTCCTTTGTCTATCCTGTAACTGTTAGGCAAAACTCCATCCACTTCAATTCCTTAATTTATTTACTCCTTTTGTCTCTTAACAAGTATTTGTAAATGCAGTGTATTCTATTTTTAGGAATAAGTGGAAAGCCTTCTGAATTCTCTGCAATATTGACAAAACATTCCTAAAAATAAAAATTCACTTTGACAGGCATATGTTAGAAATGTAATTATTTATTTTGTTCCTCAGATTCTAACAAAGAGGGGAGCAAAGCTGAACTAACACTGTTTGAGTATTTCGCCTGTTACAGATCAAACACTAGGGATAATACACATCCCTTTACCCAGATTTTTAAATTTAACTGTAACTCTAACCATTAAAGACCAGGTATCCGCAGCTGGCAAAGATACAGCACAGTCAAGATACTCTCAACATCTGAGAGATTCTGAATGTCATATTCATTTCTCACATGAATTAGGGCATTGTAAGGGCACTTCTGTGCTAAAGAACTGGCAAAAGTCATATTCTATTTTTTTTATCCGGCTGACCAGTTAGTTCATTACTTCTCTATTTAGATGACTTCCTGATTTTAAACCATACATAGAAATATTTTATCCATCTTCATGGTCCTCATCAAAACTAATGACTCCATAGCAGGAAAAAAAACCCACAAGCCTGTAATTTATAGAATTATAGAATCATTTAGGTTGAAAAAGACTTTCAGTATCATCAAGTTCAACCATTAAACTAACCTACCAAGCTCCATCACTAAACCATGTCCTGCAATGATTTCTCTTGAATATCTCCAGGTGTGGAGACTCAACCACTTCCTTAGGCAGCCTGTTCCTATACTTCACCACCTTCTCAATGAGGACATCAGGAAGAATTTCTGATTTAAACTTACCCTGCCACAACTTGAGATAGTTTCCTCGTGTCCTATCACTTGTCACAAAGGATGTCACTGACATTTCTTACCTCTGTGCCAGGAAAGATTACAGAGCAAATCCTCCTGGAAGCTCCTGCTTGACCAACCTAGTGGCCTTCTATGACGGTATCAGTGCATCAATAGACAAAGGAAGCCTCTAAAGACCAATAACCAGCTCCACAAACTGAGTTTTGCATTAATCACCTGTAACGCTATAACGGGATGGAAAGTACAGCAATAAACTCAGAGTAGCAAAGCCCTAGGCTACAGCAAATGAGGACAAGCCCAAATACAGCAGCCATGGACACAAAAACAAAGGGGGAGGGAACAGCTTACCTTCAGAAGGCCTCAAGCTGGAAATGATCTCTAACAGGATACCCTTGCCTCTGCTGCCGACCCTTAGATGAGGTCTGGGAAGGGGTGGATCCTGGCTCCACCCCTTCTGGTCACTCAGGTGCATACAATGCACCTGAGCTCCCCTGCGTTGGCCCTGCATTCCCACCAGGTTCTCCATCACTGTTTCAGGCCGTGACTTAGTATTTCCACTACATCACTGAATAGTTGTGCACTTCATTCTGGATATAAGCTCCTCAGAGTGTTACATTTGTTTTTACAGGGCTATACTTATATGAAAACATAAAAATAATGAGTATAGTAATATTACTGAGTAACTTGTAAGAACTCAAACTGAGATATATCTGAACTACAGAAGATTTAATGTTCCAGTGTCTTAAATTTTTAGCATGGCCAAGACTTCCAGAGAGCTAAGAGTCTTGTAAACTGGTGTTATCTTCCAGGCGACAGCATTAAATATTACTTGAATTTCATGTTACTGCTCTGAGACATCTAAAATTTTTCCGATGCGATCAAAGATGGAACTCAGTATACTAGATGATGTTCATGGGCATGGTCAGTGAATTTATTCACACTGACTTACAAGAATCAGGACTGGAGACTGTGAGGCTCTTTACAGTCACAAAAAGAGGGGATACAGTCAAGACAAAGAAGGTGAATCCTAGTTGATTTTTCTTCCTGACATTCACGGAAACACTACAAAGTACTTGACTGGAATATGGTGTGCTGATGGACAGTTGGCTGAATATGAGCCAGCAGTGTGCCCAGGTGGCCAAGAAGGCCCATGGCATCCCGGCTTGTATCAGGAATGGTGTGGTGATCAGGACTAGAGAAGTCATCCTGCCCCTGTACTCAGCACTGGTGAGGCCTCACCTCGAGTACTGTGTTCAGTTTTGGGCGCCTCAGTACAGAAAGGACATTGAGGTGCTGGAGCAGGTCCAAAGAAGGGCAACAAGGCTGGTGAAGGGCTTGGAGAATATGCCCTACGAAGAGGAACTAAAGGAACTGGGGCTGTTTAGTCTGGGGAAGAGGAGGCTGAGGGGAGACCTCATTGCTCTCTTCAAATACCTGAAAGGTGATTGCAGTGAGAGCAGGGTTGCTCTCTTCTCAGTGGTGACAGGTGACAGGACAAGGGGAAATGGCCTCAAGTTGTGCCAGGGCAGGTTTAGGTTGGATATCAGGAAAAACTTCTTTACAGAAAGGGTTGTGAAGCACTGGAACAGGCTCCCCAGGGAGGTGGTTGAGTCACCATCCCTGAATGTGTTTAAAAAACATTTGGATGTGGTGCTCAGGGACATGATTTAGTGATGGGTTGTTAGAGTTAGAGCAGTATGGTTAGGTTGCGGTTGGACTTGATGATCTTGAAGGTCCTTTCCAACCTGAGCAATTCTATGATTCTATGATTCTATAATTTTACTCATGGTCTATATACAGCCTCCAGAAACTGAACTTTGATTCCTTGATGTCCTGTCATATTTTATGTTTTTTTCCTGGAGAGAGGTAAGATAAGTGATGTCTTTTCTAAATAATTTTGCAGACAAGACTTTTATCTAGATTTTTATCTAGATTTTTATCTAGATTTTTTTATCTAGACTTTTTATCTCGATTTTTTAGACTTCTCTTCCTTCTTTACAGATCTCAGTTATCTTCCATCATTTAAGTAACAAACTAGTAGGGGTTAAAAATGTTAGCCAACAGAAATGCCTTAATAAAGAAGTTACATAAAAGTACAAATTCAAGCATGGCCTAATCAGTTTGAATTAAGCACATCAGTTGGTTTTTTTTGTTCACTCAACTGGAAAGCTAACATTTGCTCGGCTTGGCAACTCTCTGTGTTTACTGGTGTCTGAACGTAACGTACAGATTTCTCCAGCACGCTGTTTGTTCAGTACCTGTGCAAGTATCCATTGGTTGGTTAGAGTAAGCTGACAAACTTCCAAAGGTATTTGGTATTCCCAAAGAAAAATATTTTTAAAAAATCATTAATGCTTGGAAGAATTCTGTTTTCTTCTGTTTCAGCTGTGCAAACTGGTATGCTTTTATTGTCCATGAAGTTTTGATCCAACTTCATTTTTCTTTAATGTGTGCCATTTAAGTTGATTTGCTAGTCAAAGATGTGCAAATTTAATTATTTTTTTAATGGAAAGAAAAAAAAACCCACAAACAAACAACAAAAAACCCACAAGCTGCTAACTGTACTAATATTTAACAAGTTTTAATCTCTAGTGAATTGCTCTGAACTTACCTTGACCAACAGATTTTTGATATAAGTTTCAATTGTATCTTGTTCAATTTTGATATAACAAGATACAATTGTTTTAAAAGAAAATGTCCCTCTTTTTTTCAAACTTAGTATCTAGACCCTCAAATGTGCACAGCTGGAATAAAATATTCAAATAACTATTTGCAACTCTGTAAAGTACTCTGAAATTCTGAGAATTATATTTTTAAAGATTGATGCAAAACAACTGGCTGTGCATCTGAAATACTTTTAAGGTGTCTAAAATTTTTTATTTTAAATTTAATCACCGCTACTAACATGGAATATTTCTCTTCATTCACTCACAAATGATATTATACTATGAAGCACATCTGGCAATTTCTATGTGAAAATAGAAAAAGTCAAAGTTACAGCAACTGCTCCATTTCTACATTCTCTGCGGAAACAAAGTTCAGCTGGAAGCAGTGTGGAAAAGGCAATGTAATCATCATGGTATTTTAGATTACTCACAATATTGTGTAACCCAATTAGGTTACGATTCATTTGAAAAGAAATGTTTTTATAAGGCACTATTTTAAAGACAAAGGTAGATAAGAAAGGCTTAGTGCAAGATAAATATCATAACTGGAACTATCGGTGATATTCCGCTCTTGTGTTTTCAAACCAGCACAAATTGTATTCCTCCTTGTGGTTTTTTTGCCAGGATATGTGCCAATGGAAAGTCTGCTCAACTTTGAAAAACAAATAGCTTTGTGTGGCTGCTGATGATGTTCACTGGCCAATTTTTAAGAAACATTTGTGAAATTTTGGGAGCTGAAAGGTAACCATTATTTTTAAGAGTTCTGATTAAGATATCAGACTAGGCAATATTTAGAATCCTGTGTTATTTGATTGTGTTGGCCTATTTAGATAAATTGCTTTGAAAAGACAAATAAACCAGCTACTTAAAATGTTCAAGAAGCTCAGGCTCCGTTCCAATGTTTCAAGCAATGACTGAAACAACAGTCTTTTGTAACTAACAGCCAATCCAATGGTAGACATCCAAGTGTCAAAGTCTGATATAGAGAATGATACAAGTGCCTGGATCACCATCACTAGCAGAATAAACAGTACACAGTGTTATTTCAGCACAAATGCTTTGCTTTCTTCCCTCTTTGAACTACAGATGTTTGGAGACTTGTATTAAAGGAAATGAACACCCAAAGTTTGAAACATCTGAAGTCAAGACAGCGTCCTCCATAAGCCCCTGGAATTACTTGAGTTTGTTTAGTTTGTGCGATTTCTATTCAGCAGATGTACTAAATCTGTATGACAAACCCAGAATTTACAATGTATTAATACTGTGTTTCAGTAACCTGAGACTCATTCTAAAATTCAGTGCCATTGTTGAAAATTCAGAATAAATTCAGGCCCAGTAACATGCAGAGCCAGCTTATCAGTTTGCACCACAATGAACTTTACACTCTCTGTTGCCTTCAGCTTTCATCAGCAGTGAATGTCAGGAGTGGAAAAGGTTAGAAAAGTATGTTTGATTTCCAGAGGAAGAAACGGTACTTTCTTGTATTTGTAAATGTTGTTTTAGGTATGTTTGGGCATGGACAGCTCTTCTTTTGTGAGATCTTCCTAGAAATCTATTGCAATAGCACACTTTTGGTGCTTTCAGAACAGCTTTGTTTTCCATGATCACTTATTTTATTTGCTGTTCCTATGCAATGGGCAACATTAAAGCACGTGGTAGTGCTTTAGCTTCACTCGTGTTTTGGGATTTTTATCCAGTTTTCCTAGCACAGCATATCTCCTTTGACACAATCAGACTTCAGTTTCAGAAGGGAAACTGTGAGGTTGCCAGAAGAGATGGAACAAAACTTTCCCTTTAAGCTGGGGGCACGGAGAACACAGTAGTGCTCTGTGACACTCTGGCATAGCAGCAGGAGCGCTCTGCGTCCCCAGGCCCACTTCCTGTTCCCAGGCCGCGCTGTGCTCTGAACTCACTCCAGAGTAGTGAGACACCCAACTACACTCATGCCAGGCAGCACCAAGGAGGATAAGAAAGGTATTTGCTCTTGCTTGGGCAGACCTTTGAAATTTTGTGCTGTTGTTAAAGGGGGAGAGAACACTTTCCTAGCTGCAAGGCAAACAAAACACAGAAACAATTTTGCATGTCTTTGCAGATAGTGTACCTGCTCTGACACTGCCTGGACACTTTATTTCTATTACCCTTATTTGCATCTGATCTAGGACTTAATGAAACAAAGTTAGATTAAAACTCAACCCACTATTCCTCTTCTTTCTTTGAAGATAGCAGGAAGAGTAAGGCATTAGGATCTGAGAAAGTTGTTACAACTAGTAATTTTACGTTGGTACCTGAAGTACTAAATCAACTCAACTACCAATGCATTATCATTAATCAGGTTTAAAGCAACAAGAACAGAGTGTTATGGCACAAAAAGAAAATAATCCCAAAGCCTTGAGGAATGGCAACTCACATGATAGGCATGTATAGAAGTTCACAGCCAGGGCAGCAGGCAAGTTCTGTTAAATACTAGATACAGGGTAGGCTCTGGCATGCTCAGCTTCCCCAGCATGTTATTTTACATAATTAAAATTAAATTCCTCTGATTTCTTTTCTTTCTTTAAATAGAGATGAAACTGGGAGCAGAAGTGATGTTTCATGATAGCCATAACAAATTTCAGGCATGTGCCTTTTGAAGTATTGTTTTCCTGCCACAATTTGTACGTTTTTCTTTCAGAATCTTCCTGTGCTGATTTACTCCTTTGCTCCCCTAACTCATATCTAGTTTTCCTCTATGCTTGGCTTGACTGTGCCCCACCACTGCTGAATTACATGGACTCAAAATTAGCAATGCAGATCTATGGAGGTACTGCAAGCATCTTGCCATTCTCTTTTCTTAAAAAAGAAAAATGAAAATGGAACTGTAGAAACATATCTTACACTTTCTGGTGAATAACAATGCCACCGCACACTTTCTCTCAGTTTAGCCTACTAACAATGGCAACTTCTTATATTAGTTAATGTCATTTTTAGTGCAGCTAAAGAACTTTACCCATAAACACTGTAAGTAGATTACTGCAGAATCTTACAGCTAGAGCAAGGAGACTTGAGACCAAGACTTTTCCTGGTTTAGCCACAAGCTTGTAGCTTTATTTTGGCCAAGACACTTAATTTCCGTGGAAATTAAGCCAAAAGTGGATATCACTGCCTACCTACCACATGAGATACAAGAGGGCAGATTTAATTACAGTTTTGGCATGTAGGAAAAAAAAGCTGCAGAAACAGTGTGAATAGTAAAATATTTTAGAGAAGTACCTGCTCACTGAAGTTACTTATTCCAAGAGCGGCCAATTTTCAGAAAATTATTCTTTTGCATAATATTAATTCTGTTATTTATAAGCCATCTTCATGGATGCTCAGAATTTGGCATGCAGCATTAAAAGTATAATAAATAATAATTAAAATTTCATCAAAGACACGATATGGAAGATAGGCAAATACTAAACAGAGTAATGGAGCACTGAAAAACAGGCTTTTACATCTCAACCCCTGTATAACTTCCAGCCTCATGCTGAGACATTGTTTCAGTACCGACAGGGATGGAAGAGCAACTGCTGTTGAGTCACCCACATCAGTCCGTCTGGCACCACATAGGATCCTGCTGTCAGCACTGGCTTTAGAGAAGTACAGCCCCTCCCTGCAACACCCTCTGTTCTGCCTGTAGCATAGATGCTGCTAGCAGCAGGCCAAGACTCTGGTGGTCACAGCAATTGTTAAGGAAAAACGCTCCTGTATTCCATAAAACAATGGACTTCCCCCAGAATTACCAAGCTTGAAAAAAATTTGGACTCCTCAGGGTCAGACAAGAAGGAAAACAATTCCAGACAGGCTGAAAGATCAGAGCTGATTTAAGAGCCCAGTTGCCTGCAGCAGTGGCCAATATTTTGAAGATTGCATTTTGTGTACGCTTGAACAAAACTGTGGAGGCAATGTAGGTATACCTGCAAAGTAATATCTCACAGAGGGAAACTCCTTCTACATTAGAGCAGTCTTTTGAGATCCAACAAAAATTACATGGGCTTTGAATATCATTGTAAAACCATTAAACAGAAATCAGCAATCTTCTTCCCCAGGGCTTGGTGCTGGGGCCCCTCCTATTCAACATCTTTATCAATGATCTTGATGAGGGGATTGAGTGCACCCTCAGAAAGTTTGCAGACAACATCAAGATGGGAGGGAGTGTTGATCTGCCAGTGGGTAGAAAAGCTCTACAGAGGGACCTGGATAGACTGAATCGATGGGCCAAGGAAAACAATATGAGTTTCAACAGGGCCAAGTGTTGGGTCCTGCACTTCGGTCACAACAACCCCAGGCAACCCTACAGGCTTGGGGAGGAGTGGCTGGAAAGCTGCCTGACGGAAAGGGACCTTGGTGTGCTGATGGACAGTTGGCTGAATATGAGCCAGCAGTGTGCCCAGGTGGCCAAGAAGGCCCATGGCATCCTGGCTTGTATCAGGAATGGTGTGGTGATCAGGACTAGGGAAGTCATCCTGCCCCTGTACTCAGCACTGGTGAGGCCTCACCTCGAGTACTGTGTTCAGTTTTGGGCGCCTCAGTACAGAAAGGACATTGAGGTGCTGGAGCAGGTCCAAAGAAGGGCAACAAGGCTGGTGAAGGGCTTGGAGAATATGCCCTACGAAGAGGAACTAAAGGAACTGGGGCTGTTTAGTCTGGGGAAGAGGAGGCTGAGGGGAGACCTCATTGCTCTCTTCAAATACCTGAAAGGTGATTGCAGTGAGAGCAGGGTTACTCTCTTCTCAGTGGTGACAGGTGACAGGACAAGGGGAAATGGCCTCAAGTTGTGCCAGGGCAGGTTTAGGTTGGATATCAGGAAAAACTTCTTTACAGAAAGGGTTGTGAAGCACTGGAACAGGCTCCCCAGGGAGGTGGTTGAGTCACCATCCCTGAATGTGTTTAAAAAACATTTGGATGTGGTGCTCAGGGACATGATTTAGTGATGGGTTGTTAGAGTTAGAGCAGTATGGTTAGGTTGCGGTTGGACTTGATGATCTTGAAGGTCCTTTCCAACCTGAGCAATTCTATGATTCTATGATTCTACTGTTGCATACCTGACTAGACTGGGCCCTTCCCTCCCACCTTCATTCAGAAAACCACTTTGAAGAAAATGGTTTTGCTAGGCTCCAGCTGTCCATTCATTCCCTTCCAGCTGCTAAATCAGCCAGTCTCATCTGTTTTATTAGCTGATCTTATCTTTCACCAGAGCAGCCCTGGTTCCTAAGGGGAGGGGTGTGTGTAAAGAAATCCAAAAAACTTAACTACTACTTACTCCAATAAAAACTTACTTGTTAAAAAATCCCCATCCAGATGGGATCCTTGCTGCTGATGCATTTCTAACACTGAGCAGCCACAATAGAGGCTGACCAGGAAACATACAACTTATATAGTGTATTTCCTATGTTAATTTTAAATGAGCACATTTTAGGATGAAAGATGGATCATCAGAAGACAAATTATCTTTTACTCCATTAAGAATTAGATCACTGGAATTAGAAACTTGAAAGAGGCATATTCAGAATGGTGACTATACGCACCTGGCATGGTCATGTAGCAGAATTCTGCTGAAGAATCCTATGGATATATTGATATAAACTCAAAATATGTCAGCACAATTTCATGGAAGAAAGAAGAAACCCTGAGGACGTTATTAAATACAAAGCTATTACCACAGGTGCAGGACCTCTGTGAAAAAAAAAAAAAACTGTTGGATGCTAGGAAAATACTCTGGAAAAAACCTCATGAGAAACCTGCACAATTCTCAGTACTGTTCCTTCATATTCTGAGACAGGATTCTAGAGTAGATGAAGTATTTGCAAAAAAATTGTACCACTTTTCTTGCTGTTTAATTTCCTGAAAGAGTATTGCCTTACTTTGCAGTAAGTTACTTTTTCTTTATAACTGTGTTCGATCCTTAAGTAGTTTGCTCGGAGATCAGTGCTTGCCAATAAATGTGTGATGAAATTTGGATAAATCAGAGGTTACTGCCAGCCAGTGCCAACTGCAGCCATAGCAGGCAGTGATTAAACATGCGGAATAGCTGGAACTGGACAAGAAAGGTTTATCTTCATGAGTCTAACCAGAAAGAATGCAAGAAGAGCAGGGATATGCAATTTTTCCTGGATTAACAACAAATTTCCCTGCCAGAGAGAGTGTGTGAATGTTAAATAATGATGTGAAAGAAAGAAAGAAGAAAAAAAATCTCTAATTGACTTGTGACTAGTTAATTGACTGCTTGTGGAAGAAGGGTACCTGCCTTCTCCTAAGGCAGAAGCTGCAGCTGATAGCAAGAGGCAGCGAAGAGAACTAGGGAACAAATTAGAGCTGCTGACAGATAACAAACAGGAACAAGCAAATGAGCATACTGGGATGGGTACATGCAGATAATGCTGCTGAGCAGGAGACTTGTATACTGAGACACTGAGGTAAAGGGTAACAAGCAGTACAGGACTAGGATTTCAACTGCTCTAGAGGAGACAGAAATTTGAAAAAAGATCTTGAAGAAACAGCATGATGGGGCCTTAAATCAACCAGTGAACCCTCAAGTTAGAGCTAATTTCCCCTCAGGGGCTACAGAGATTTTAAGCAGGAAAAAAGATTTGACAAAACATGTTAAACAAATTCTCTGTTGGAGAAAAAAAAGAAAAAAAAGAAAAAAAAAGAAAAAAAAAAAGAGAGAGAGATCTTAAAATCTTTAAGTAAATCAGAGGAAGATTAAAAGTATCTATAAACAAATTTCCTCCTGCCCTCAAATGTGATCTTTCTTCCAGGGCTGGTCTAAGACCAGCAACATGGTGGATTTGGTGCAAATACTGCACAGTTCCCTCTACTTCCCCAGCTCTTCAGTTTGGCCACGTGTCTGTTCCCTGCTTCTCTCCACAGTGTCCCAGCTTTGCCTCTTACTGAGATCTCCCTCTGATAGCCCCACCTCACATTCTGAAAGCTCTCCCTGCGTACATTCAGTTACTCCTTAGGGAGCTGCATTCCTGCCTTTCTCCAAAGGTTCCTGACCTCATCAGTTTCTTTTTAAAGAAGCATGACATATAAACTCATACAAATAAAGCAGATATGACCCATTGCACAAGGATTACAATACAAAAAGATTTTGGTAATGGAAAGTTGCATGTGCCCAGAGGTAAGATCAACAAATGCAAATGAGCAACACTGAGGAGCTCTGAAACAATGACTAAAAGCCTAGATATAAAATCTGAAAAACTATCCTCATAACTTGATTTATGCTAGCAAGTTTTGTTACATCTGTATTTGCTGAAAGTCCTAATGGTTGAGTTATTCAATAATTTCTACCACGAAACAGAGTTTATATTAGACCAAGAGGAATAACACTGAGTAGAATTGGGGTGGTTTTTTTTTTAACCATCTCTTAGTAAGGTCAGTCTTAGCTTTTTGTATTTGTGTTGCTGATGTTGGTTGCAGCAGTCTGTGCTAGCTGTAGGGCTAATATGTATCATTGCCTTTTTTGGAAGTCATCACTTCAGAGGCAGAGACATCTCATTACTTTAGGACAGTACATGAGGCCACTCCTCAGTGCTACAGAGCAGTCACACAAGACTGCCCCAATTAATGCAAAAATCAAAAAACTGCCAGTAGATCTGACAACCTTTCTTCCATACCTGTTGACAGCTGGGAGAATCCTATAAACTATACTATAAGAAAGTTGAGCTGAAACAAATTAATACAAAATTTGGAAATATATTTCTACTTTTGAAAGCTTTTTAAAGACAGCTATAGTAAGCTTTCTTCTATTCACGATATTTAATATGATGTGAGTCCAGCTCCTAACTAAGTGATTTAACAATGTAAACACTGCATAATGGGATGCTCCTAGTATTTCATTTCTCTTTCTTTTTTTTTTTTTCTTCCCATTGTGGTCTCCTGAATTATTTATTATTCTTTTTGTAACCATTTCTTCTTATAAAGTGCCAATAAAATTTCATCATGCTCTCTGAAGTACCTGTGACTTCAACTAAGTACTGATCTTAAACAGTATTTTAAAATGTAATGTAACTGCTTTGCTCTCAACATGTACATTAGAAGCTGTAGATGGAAATAGGGAATGCTCCAGATGATAGGCACATGCCTGAAACATCCACTGGAATTAAACACCACCAAGAAATGGATAAGCAGAGTAAGCACACAACATTTAAGAAGTTACAGTGCATATGGAGGGAACATGTAACAATAACATTTTTTAACTTTTATCTTTTTAAAAATACCTGACATAACTGAGTATCGGAACACTGAAGCTGTTTCTTGCTCCACTGCAAAGTAAAAATACCAGACAATGTACATTACATAAAACAAAAACAAAACAGATTTGTACTTGAAATCTGACTTTCAGAAGAACTGGGAAGATTTTGAAAATAATTATTTGGGTAATGTTTTTTCCTCTCTTCTTTACAGCCACTTAAAAACATGTTCATGCTCACACGTTCATTACCAACTACAAATTAATATTAGGGAAAATATTCTAAAAAAATCCAGGCGGTTCTGGAATTAATAAAGTCAAGTTTCCTACTGTCATGGTTTTATGATTTTCAGTTATTGGTATTCCACATCATAACATCATGTAGTGGATGTACCTGGTTCTCAGAAGAGAAGGACTACTACATTCCCCAAGGCACTTTGCTCCTCTGTTACCATTTCTGGCCAGAGGGAAAAGATAAAAACTTGCAGATCATGAGACCTCGTCCCTTTTTCCGCCCGTCTCTCGTCCTGGCAGCACCTCGCTCTCCAGCCGTCTTATCGTCGGTAGTAGAGTAAGGCCTACCTTGATTTTGGGACATTCTCTCTCTCTGTATTGGATTTATCAGCTTAAATTGTAATTATATTGTATTGTAATGTGTTGCTTTGCATTCCAATATCTTATTTAGTAAATTAGTTTGTTTCTCCTCGGATTGTTGCCATTGTTCTTTGCTCTCAGGGCCATCTCCTTACCCTTTTCCCCTTTTCCCTTTTCCTGGGGCATGGGCCCGTGGGTCCCCTGTCCCATTCGTCATGGAACCGGGCCGAACGCCCGTAAACCGTTGAAACCTACAGCTCGATGCTTTACAGTTGAACTGCAATGCCCTCAGCTTCTTCTCCATATCTGTAAGACCATATAATTTATATATAAGTAATGTGATTAAAATGTGACCCAACAGATATAATTATGGATTTTATTATAGATTATGCATATAGTAATAGGTGTCAACATTACAGTTTTATAACCAAATTAATGGCCATGTGCTTCAGAAATCAGTTCTGTGAGATGTAAAAAATTATATACTTGTGTCAGGTATATAGGGCATAGGACAGCTCTAAGTCTGTATCACTCAGATTTTCTGTTGCATTTTCCCGGCCTGATCACCTTTAAGCTTATCTTTCTCCCACAGAGAACAATAGTACAAAAAATATTATATAAATAATAAGACAGAATTTGTTATCCCAGAGAAATGCCAGAGGGTAGACAAAAAATACACAGCAAATTAAATCAGAATTTATTCAGAGCTTACAGGTTAAATCTTAGAAACTGGTGAAAACTGTAGAGAAGCCTGTAAAGAAAAGGGATTTATTTTTTTTTTATAATCTCAGCTGAGAGTCATTCCAGCTCAACACCTAGGCCCAACCCACCCCTAGAGCTCCATAAAATTGGACTAGCAGTGGATAGCAGCAGCCAGAAGTCACTTTTTTGCATTCAATTAAAAGATGCCCTTAGTTAATGTAAGTTACTAAATGTTCCTTTGAAACTTTATTTTTAATGCAAGAATGTTTTAAAAATACATTGCTGTAAAATAGCATCTATCTGCTCAAAAAAACTCCAAAACATTCACAGTAAAATGTGTCTGCCATGCTGCTTCTGTGACTACTCCTATTGTTGTACAGCTCATACACATGAAAACTTGTAAATTTATAATTTCAGTAAATACCACAAAGAACATAATGAAGTAATAACTTTGTTTTTAATGTTACCTTATTTTTACAGATAAAATTAGAACTGACATACTGATGATAGACAAAAAGTGGTTGAGAAGCAAGCAAGATGTTTGTCATGAGAAACCCCACAGATCACAACCATGTAAAAGACATGCAAAAGCTTGTAACTCCAGCAGGCAAGGGAATACACAGTTGAGAACTGAATTAGTAAAGTAATTACAGGCTTTCAATGACTGATTTCTTGGGATATTAAGTAACTGTATTTTGGCCATCTTGTCATGAAAAGTTTTCTTTGTATAGAATGATGCAATAACTATTAACTTTTTTTTAACTTTATATTTGAAAATTGTTCTGGTTTCCACTGGAGCAAAGTTAATTTTCCTCCTAGTAGCTGGTATGGTGCTGCATTGAGGATTTAGGATGGGAATAACATTGATAGAACACCAGTGTTCTAGTTGTTCCTCAGCAGTGCTTGCAGAGATTATTTAAGACAATAAAGGATTTACCCTGGAATTGAGACGAAACACTCCTGCAGGTGGACATGGTGAATCCTGCCTAACTCAAGTACCTATAATGCAGGCCTATGAAAGGGAGGTAGTCACCTGGTTTCCTCTTTTATCCCCAAATGGGGATCCAGTCAATAGAGTTAGTACAGTTGGCAACAATTCATTTGATCAAACCTTAGGTATTTACTCTGGGGCAAAATGAATCTTGATAGAGAACCTGGGACCCATATTGACTACAGATGTAGGTTTGTTTAGATGGAGGCACGTACCCTGCACAAACCCAAATTTAGTCAAATGAACCTCATTCACACTTGCTAGAGGGCCTGTCCAATTCATTCAAGGACACCTCTAAAAACATTCAGTGATTAATGGCCAACAAAAATATCCATTCCTATTGTAAGACTGTAGTACCTTGCCAGATTTATTTTTTTTGGTCAATAAAAGTAAATAAATCTTCTACCTAAATATGTGCTTTAAACACACACTTTTGATGAAAACTATTAAGTTTCACCTCAAAACACCATTTTAGTTTTTAACAAGTTTTATAATAGGAGAAAGAAAACAAATACAAAATCCAAGAGCGTCTTTGTTGTTCTCAGAAACAGGCTAAAAAGCACAACTGGACCAAAAAAAAAAAAATAACATCAAGCACATAGCCTTCACACAAAACAAAAGAGATCTATTACATTAAACAGGACTTTACAGAAAAATGGTAGTGTCAGGCAAATAAATACAGATGCTATGCACTGCTTGGAAAAATAATTTATTTAGTTAGCTTACAAAAATGACATTTTATGTTACCTGGAAAGATACTATCTCCTGAGATGTGATAAACTTGAGATCTTACTTTCATTAATACCTTGGAATAAGTCCCAAGTCAGCAAAAAGTAATGATTGATATTGTTAGTACTGTTAATATTTTATATTCTGACTGTAGACAGTAAGTACAAATGTTGACATTGAATTAACAAATGAACTTTCCAGGCAGAGCCTTAACCAAACTTATACATAAACATACCTTCAAACTCAATGTCAAGGCATCATTTTGCAGCAACATACACAAAGCACAATATATTGCTTTCATATACTTTGTAATTCAGATGATGTCAGCATTTAGTATTCTGACTGGTATTCAAAGCAAGAGTTGATTCTTACTTCACATTGGTAAAAATTAGACATAGGCCTGCTGAAGTCAATACAGAGATGCAGTAAGATTGGCATGCTTGTGTGACGTGAGTCAAACATTATGCATGTTACAGCAGCACAAATTTCGCAGATTGACAAGGATCCATGCTCAGGAATATCGTGGGAAGAAATTTTTATACTTCACAAAAACTTTGTTTCTAGATGTGTGAGAGATTTTCTGAAAATGCGAATTGTAGACTCAGTTGTATGTGTATCCACACAATTCACAAAAGTTACAGCCAAGCGTAATTCATTATGTAGTTCTTAAAACGATATTTTTCTTTCTTCATGAAAGATGGCAGCTAATGAAAAAAAAATGGAATGAAAACATCTTGGTAAGTTACCTTGGAATGAAACTGTCATACAAATAAAAAAGCTACAGCTGCTGAAGTTAGAGAATGTCTGACAAGTAGTCAAAGCTGCAAGTCTCAATGTTTTTTTTTAAAGAAGAAAATCAATCATGTTGTTATTTAGATTTAAGATACAATGAGCTTCTGCCTACGTATATGAAAATTCTCATTTTAGGTACTTTATTAAGTACATGATTTTGTTGAAAAACTAATGTGAATCAAAACTTTAGCAGTAAGCGTAAAATACAGCTGATACAACTTAACAGGTGAACCATCCTGCACTTTCAGAAGGTTTCATGATTTGAAAACACCATAATAGTCAACATTGGAGTAGACCAAAGAGGCAAAAAAAACCTCTGAATTCCTCAAGTTTCATAAGTTTGTACTAAGGCTATTTTAAGTTCACTAGTTTTCATTATATGTGAGTTACTCCAAGAGTAATGACTCCTTCAGGGACAGTCTGACAAAATGGCCTCTGACATGGAAGTGCTTGCGAAGAAAAGCACTTGTTGCTTGCTGAATGTTTATGGTGACCAAACAGCAGATGTGAGCACAGTGAGGTGGTGGGTGGTGTGTTTCAGCAATGGACACAGCAATGTGAAAGACAAACCACATTCTGGACAGCCATGCACAGCCGTCACACCATGGAATGAAGAGAGTCTCAATCAGCTCATTCCAGGAGAAGTGTTGAATTACAACCAGGGAACTGTGTATGGAGGTGAACATCATCTTCAGTGTGTTGGAAACAATAGTGGCAACATTGGAATAAGCCAAAGTTTGTTTCAGGTGGGTCCTACAAATGTTCACACAGAAACAGAAAGAACACCATATCTAAGTTTGTCAGGACCTATTAAACCAATACAAGCCTGAAGATGACAGTACATATACAAGAGGCCAAATAAACCTCAATTCCGATTTCTGAGATTTTATGAGGAAAGTTCTAGTTTAGAAAAAAGAAAAAGAGATAATGCTGAAGTATTCCAAACATTTAGTCCACTAAGGAAATATTTTAATAAAATATGTATTTGTTAGTATGTATTTGTCTGCTCACTAGGTCAACACATGTAATACAGTTGGAGATCTACAAAATGAAGTGAAAATACACCTTGAGAAAATATTTCCTTGTTCTTTCCTCAAACTCATCATCAAATTCTAACTTCACTGATATTAGAGAGAATGCTACAGTTAGCTTCAGTCAAGTCTGGATTTCAAAGCACAAAGGGTTAATTTTCTTTCAGATCAGTAAGGTTTTACAGTGTATGACTGTACATGCTTATGCATGTCTGTGACTGTAAGATATGTACGTAATTATGTGAACAGAACGATACATGATGTCTATACAGCCATTAAAAGTCTGAACACACCTTTACAATTCGGTAATCAATCCGAACATCTCTGGTTTCTTCAGCAGTATCAGATTCAGCAAGCTGCCTCTGGTACATTTTAGAGGAATGAAAAGTATCAACATATATATACAGACACATGGAATAAAACCTATGAGGCAGGATAAATAAGAAAAGATAGATACACATTTTTTTCACACAGATGCTCCTAATACTCTGCTGAGAAATGAATTTGTATGGGAGTGTGGTCAACGAACCTTTTACATTAAGTCAGGGGATGGACTGATGGACTCTTTGCTGAACTGCTGGCAAAGGTCTTTCAAGACTTAATGTCAGGAAATAATCACACGCTGAGGAATTTCATTCCAGTATACCAGTCTCCATTACATTTACAGGTAGGAGGTTTAGAGATATCAAAGTGACCTTTCTGACTTTAAGCAAGTACAGAGCATCTTGCACACATTCAATTCATTGGAAATCTGAGATTTTTGTAAAGTCATTTTACAGTGAACTGCAGCAGCAACAGTGAACTGGGAAATGTGATGCAATATGTCCACTGTCACATGTGCTAGATGCCAAGGCAACCCGAGTTTGAGTATTTCCCAATCAAAATGTTACATTACAAAATCCACTTTGTTTCAGTTTTAGAATGCTAACTGGGAAAGGCACTGTGTTTTATTTGAATTCAATAAAAATAAAATATCTGGATAAAAATGACTCATGCAGTAATTAACTTAATTAGGAATGCTTTTAATGAGGTATTGGGATTTGCTGCTTTTTTAGTTATCCCTGAATTAAGCAGGAACTGGCAGCATGAAATGATAAAACAGAACTCCAGTAGACCGATTTTTTCTCACACTCCCAGGGGAAAAAAAAAAAAAAAAAAAAAAAAAACCACCAACAGCATTTACTAGTAAGCACATACAGAAAATTCAGCTTCAAAAGAGATTCACCTTCAAAAACAGCGTTACACAGAATGGACTCCCTTGCATTACCTACAAGCTAAATGCCTATTTGTCACTTTCTTCCGCTAAGGTAACAGCAAGGTTGAAATTTGAACATCTGATATATCTGTTAAAATGCATCACACCAGCCAGCACAACATATGAAATTATTTCAAATCTGATACTCAGTCTATATCGCACATAAGAGAATTTCCAAAGTACAGGACAAAAGTAAGCAAGTCTCACAATAAGAGATGACTTGAAATGGGACATGTTGATTTTTTCAGGGGCTTCAAAGATGGTCTATATAGGGTAGTCACTCTCGAAAGTTTCAGAAATGACTCTCATTCTGGAAAAACGAAGAGTTTCTTGACTTTGATACTTATACTTGATTTTTCTGTCTTCACAGAGATTTTTTTACTTATCTCCCTGGTGATGACAAAACAAACAACTCCATGGTTTCTGATGAATTTACTGATATTCTGATAGTCAAAACACATGAAAAAATTCTGCCAACTCCATAGTCAAAGCTGTTTGGATGATATTGTGTTGTCTGGGCTGGACCTAGCACCGAAGGTCTCTTTAAAAATGGTGCACACATTGAGCTCCATAGATGAAATAGCTTATGCCACAGATGCAAACTGTTCTCTTGGCCAGCAGTAAAACACAGCTGATGCTCATCTTTTTCCACAGTAAGTCCAAAACTGGGTTACTGGTAGTTTCTGTGAAAAGTCTATTGCCAGGACGTAATTTGGGCTGACTTCCCAGTTCAGTGCTTATTTAACAAGGTGAGTGACACAGAAATCCACGTTATCAGAATGATACCATGTGACCATCTCTAACAAATTTCAGTATTACTTCTCAGAAATATTTTAGATGTTAGCAACTGTTTCTACTGAGGTTTAATTTTAAGAAATATACTTTGTAATACTTGATTTTTTGGTTCTACTGCATACTTCAGCAGATCTCCTAAATCAGTCTGTAGCCTTTTCTTCTGCCTGAATTTAATAATATTTCAGCATTACTGTAATAATATTTATACTTTATTACTTTCCACTACAGTCTGACAGTAGATTGAGCAATAGCAATTAAAACATCTCAACAAACTTAGTAAGATAAATTTGCTTTTGCCTGAGGAATAATCATTACAATTAGGCACTATGTGATTTGAGGGTAGCTTAGCAAGTTGGTTTTATTCTAATAAACAAGAGTGGAAGAATTCACATTAAAAGAGATTGTGTTAGCGGCAACAGCTGCCTTCATAATTACTGTCATTCACTGGGCATATCAACTACCAAAATTATTAATTTGAAGTAAGGGTAGAAATGTTTTTTGACACCCTAGTGCAACGTAGATGACAGATGAGAAAAGCAGTGTAAGATAAAAACAATTCTGATCTGAAGACAGATGAAAACAGACAACCAAGAAAGAATCACTGTACCTACTGAAGCAAAACACACACTGAACGGCCATTGCCCAAATAAAGATAGCAGTACTAAACCTAAAAGAGGCTTACTTATGCAGTTTTTGTATTTAAATACAGAACCTTAGTGAAAATTTGTTAATAACTGGTTTCCAATAATACTTAGCTCTAAATAGTACCAAGGAGCTGCCTAAACACAGTGAAATAAAAAATCATCACCGCGTATTTTCTCACAGCATATGATATCAAGAATTCTGCCAGTACTAAGGCAAGAAAACAACTATCTCCTTCTTACAGGCTGAGTAAGGACAGATATGCAACTTTAGGTTTGGAAACATGGTTGCTATTGTTGCTAGTACAAATGATAAATGCTGGATGTTGTTGTAGTTTAACCACAGTAACCTCATTCATTTTTGTTGTCTACATTCCCAGAGGCATTAGGTTACAGATTTTTGAAAGACCGAGGTTATCACATTCTGTTCTGCTGTACTTCTGTATACAGTACTAATAGGCATTTCAGATTGAAAATCTAAATTTACACAGAAAAGCAATTAAGTTCATACTCCTATCAGCCCAGTTGTGCTTCCAGTAAAGAGCTGCAATGACTTCTGCTAGAGTGGAAAATACTTTGATATGTAAAAAAAAATTTAAAAAATAAATAATATCCAAGATGGGCTCTTATTTAGGGATTGTTTTGATTTAGATGGAAATACCAACTCTAAAGCCATTTCCAAAAAAAATACCGTTCTGAAATTTAAATTTAATCAGAAGTTTTTTCCTATTCCTCTTACTAGGTTTTCTCTACATCTGTTTCTAAATTCTACAGTTAGATCAAAAAACACAGGAATCTGTGCTGCGTTCTCCTGCATTCCCAGATTCTGGAGCTCCTGCAGCTCTCACTGACTTCAGTACTGGGGGGTGAAAAGAGGGCTTAAAGAGGCGCAGATATATTAGGAATGCAGTTTGAAAGTGAGGAGCTTTAGAGAACCATGGTAACATTTGACTGCAACAAGCAATCGGTGTCAGTGTTACAAAAATAGCTAGTTCTTCATTCTAATGGTAGTACTGGCATTTTCATTCATGAAGAATATATCCAGTGCCCCACAGTGCAGCCGCTATGCCTGTAAGCCAGAGATGAACTGATAAGTAGATTCCTTAGCTCACAAATGGATTTTGGAGAATATAAGAATAGTATTTTCATTGTTCTATGGAATCACCTTTATTTACATTGGTGAGACAGATGAAAAGAGAGACTAATAACATGACTGAGCTTTGAATATTCAAGGAATACTTTCACCATCACCAAAACCTGGCTTTCATGAAAATTTTGAGAAAAATAAGAAAATTACTTTGTTTTGCCTCGTGATTTGGTCCTGCTCTACTCCACTCCACAAGGGATGGATACGCTTTGCTACACTGAGATTTTCAATTTGAAGTTTATATATTACAAATCTACTCTTTTGAATATTTAGTAATTACCCTCTCAAAAGTAATTAAAATAAATACTCTTATATTTCCTGTATATTATTAGAAAACTGAAGGACATTACAAAATTGGAAGGTTATTCAGGTAACAATTATTTGATGCCAAAATAAATGCCCAATGCATTTCTGAAAGACCTATATTGAACCATTGTATTCCAGAACAGCTTTAAAAACATGGATACCTGGTCTTAGCTTATTATAGCCCCTATTTCGTATATACATACAAAGTCTCCTGATTTACCAAATACTGAACAGAACAAAGAAATAAAATACCCATTTAGGTGGGGTACAAATTTTTCATTATTGGAAACTACTGCTTTAGGCAAGTATGAAGGAACAGGTCACTGAAGGGTTAAAATCCATTCTGATAACCAGAAAGGACAGTAATTTTTAAGATATGACATATACAGAACACTTTATACAAAAATAATCTGGTTTTCTACTTTAAAAAATAAAACTGGTCAGAGGTATATTATTTCAGGCCAATATGGAAAAAATAATATTTCTTAAACCACAAAGGGACAGTTTCACATAATGTCATGAAAGGAACTTTAGCCTTCTGTAAAAAGGAAACAAAATTCACTTTGTAATATGAACCTCTATCCAAGGTGGAAGAGAGACAAATATTACATGTTATCTGGACTGCCATGCCAAGAGGGTAAATTTAAGAAACAATTTCCTGGCTTTGGAAACCATAAGACCACTCATTAAAAATTCCTTTTTTTTTTTTCTTTGTGCGTGTGTGTGTGTGTGTATGGTTTGACCTCTTCTCTTCTCTCAGCCCTTTTAGAAAATGTTAAAGAAGGAAAAAAGAACTCTTCTGTAAACCAAATCACACAGCCAAAGGCAAATACACCAAGCACTGAACTTACTAAATTTATTCACCTGCACTTTTAAAAAAAATACTTCAGTACTTTATGTAATAGCAAGGGAGATCAGACTGCTTATCCATCATCGTCATACACTATAAAGCAGTAGTGATGCTGTTTTAAGGAAAGACACCAGATTTCTGAGTTACAAGTGAGGAACAACGTATAAATATATAAAATGGTAAAAATAATGAATATTCAGATTTTTACAAATACCTTAGGAAAAAGAGAGGATGTTATTTTTCAACATATTGCTTCTCATCTAAGTTCCAATCATTTTCCAGCAAGTGATTTACTTCAAAAAAACATTTCAGCTTCAGTGAAGTGAATAGGGCATACATTTTTATCCATCAGACTAGACTCTTTCCAAAATGATATACATAGGTTACTCCAAAAGTAATGCCTCCTATTTATGTCCATGTAAATGACAACAGATACAAAGAGCAGAATAACACTACTTCATAGAGCAAATTCTCAGCTACAGAATAATATTTTTCAACATAGTCACCACCATTAGCTCTGCATTTTCGTCAGCAACGAACAAGAGCCTGCATGCCACACTCATAAAAGCCTCCACCAGTGGAGGTGACTCACAGTCACTGTTACCACTGCTGAAACACACCACCCACCACCTCACTGTGCTCACATTCACTGTTTGGTCTTCATCAGCATTCAGGAAGCATCCATGAATATGAGTAGATGCAGTTTTTTCCGTATGGAGGAATTCCATGACATCCCTTTGTTTCATCTGCACTTCCATGTAAGATACCATTCTGTCAGACTGCACCTCTGCTGCCATCTGTCACATGGCAATAACATGGAATGGAATACTGATGTGAAGGTTCAACCTCTACTGCCATACCACCAATATCTCCCTCTGACATTGCAGGCCAACATAATAAAATAGGAAGCTTTACTTTCAAACCATCCCTCAGACTTATAAAGCAGTAAATCATGCTTTTAAATATATTTTTAAATGATCTTTTTATATTTTTGTCATAACTTTTAGGTACTATAAAATCTCCAAGCTGGTGACTTTCTTGCAGTTTTCTAATGTTTTAACAGAAAAACCTCTTAAAACATTTTAAACACCCCATTTCTAGCTGGGGTGATTTTGTCTGATCTAATTAAAAAATACATTATACACTCAGTTTAGTTTATGGTAACTGTGGCCTGAGGTAAGCACTACCTCATTACGTCCATAGTCTTTGTAGACCATGACAGAAATAGGATTCTACTTTCCCTGCCCTCTCCGGAAGAGTTTATTTGGTTATGTGTTTGTCCTGTCCTTCCATTGCTGTTGAGATGAGAAAAGATGGGATGTGACTGTTTTGCTTTCTGGACCTTCTGAACTAACAGATGTACAAAAAGCCAATTACAGCGCTAGAATGCATAGCATTATACACATACAGAAGGTAAAGAAAACTTTTCAAACTAAATAAGAAAAAAAAATCAAGTGAATCAAGAAAATGAAAGCAAAATTGATTTTTTTTCCTCATTTCATTGTACAATTTTGATGTTCTCAGCAAGTTCTGTTTCAAACAGACAGAACACATACGGACTCTGTTAAGCCTATAGAGCCCACTGGGATGGCAGAAAACTTCTCCAGAAACTTGAAAAGAAGTCCTGTTTTCAGGTGGCACATAATGACCTGAGATACCTATGGTGCTAAAAAACAGTGTTTTAGAGAAACACTTCCTAAGTACGAAAGAATCATACAAAACAATTATTGCAATGGTGTTCATGTTACTACAGTACTCTAACAGATTTAGCACATTTTTAAGGCACATCAGCAGTGATTCAATCAGAAGCACTATAAAAAGGAAAATAAAATCAGGACCATCAGAAGCACTGCTTTTTCTTTCAACAGCAGATTCTGCTGTGATGTGCTGTTTGAGATTGCAGTAATGCAGAATTTTACCATTACTGTTTAAAATAGACTTATCCAAAAAAATACAACCATGCAATACTATATTTCCATAACATTTTAAATTCAGTGCGACGCATCTTTTCTAATTGAGAAGAAAACAGAATAAATAAGAGATCATTAAGCCCTGCTAGCAAAAATTTCACAGCCACATACCAATGCCCTTCCGTATGGTTGATACAGATGAGTGAGATTCTGGTGCTATGAAGTGCTTTACTAAATGTCACACAACATCATATTTGCCACATCATCTGATAAAACTATTCTGATCAGAAGAATAATTCTAAACAGCTTATACGCGACATATGCTGAGCTTGAAGTAATGACATGAACTTCCACTGATTTTTTGGAAATTAGATTTTAATATTTATTGCTTCTTTCTTAATTGATAGCTGCAAAGTCAAGTACTTAAAGTCATGAATGTGCTTTGTAACACTGTATAATGACTCAAATAAATATTAGGAAAAACATTTTTAATGAATATTTTTGATTATTAATATTATTAAATCTTTTTAAATAACACATGTCAACACAATTCCTGTCCATGGGTAAATAAGCTCATATCAAAGAGTAATGTCAGAGTTCTTTAAATTCACAATATTTCTGGGATGCAGTAAATTTCGTCTAGAACTGCAGAAAAAAAATGTGAGAACATCGTAGTCTCAGAAAACCTTTGGTGCACAGGTTACAGGAGCTGATCAGAGTCTCTTCCGGGGCTATTCATTTAAGTGTTTGGCAATCACTGAATCATTAAGGATGTTTCCTCCTACAGCAGATGGAATCACCACAGTTCAAAAAATCTTCTGAGTTTTTGTAAAATGTTCTACTGCTTCCCTCTTTCTCCTTGCAGCTTCATTTCATTGATGGCAACATTAATGGAATCTTCCTTGGTGGCACTTGTATCAAAAGGAACTATCCTTTGCATATGTGCTAAAAAATCAGAGAAAAACAAAACAAAAAAACAATTAAACATCTTCAGAAAAAGGCATATATTTTGCTGACCGAGCATGACTATGTTTCATGATATAATAATTTACAGAGCAGAAAATACGTCATTAATAAGTATTCAATATTAGTAATGCTAAATTGAAAAGAAGTCATTTTTACAGAGGAATACAATTCAAAGCTGTTTAATCTGGATGCGGACAACAGATTTCGTATATAGAAGAAACAAACTTCTGTATTTTCTGAAATTCAGAAATTTCACTAACATTCATTTCCATCTAATTTTGCAGCACTTTCGTTTATATAAGACAAAACAAACCACTCAGAAAATTCCTGAGGAAATGTCATATTCAATAGCATAGACTAAAGGCAATAAGCGACACTGAACAGACATTCATAGGATGCCATACCACATAGATTCTTTTGCAATTGGTCACATGTATTTAGAAATAAGCATTTTATATTATATTGTATCAAAATCTAGACAATATAAATTGAGAGATCATCTTATAATAAAGTGCTGGAGGAAAAAATCCAAATACCCAGACATCTAGCAGTTATTTGACAAAGGTAGAAATGAAGGGGAACAAAGTAGATATTGTATACAATACACCTTTCTTCTAATCGCCTCCCTTATATCATATGAATGTATGAAAAGTGGTACTTCTTGATTGTTTATTATAAATACCAAAAGGACAATCATTGAAGAGTGCAGTAAAATTGTAGACATATATAACCATTTAGTTGGGATCACGTCCTCATACTTTAATTAGGAGGAGTGAGATGTTTTCATTGCCAGAAGGAAAATAAAATCACTGTGTTTGAGATATCAGTAGAACAGCAAGTAACCATTTTTCAGCACTAAATTTTCAGCGTTTCTCCACAATTATACAACTGTATGCTCTTTCAAATTAAAGAAAAAATGAAAAATCATACACAGAATTAATTGCTGTACTAAATGAATTTGCATTTTACAATTTCCAACCATTCCAGTTTCTTACCGCTGAGCAACACAAGATTTTGCTCTAGAACACTGTCCTACCGCATTATGACATTATAATGCCTTTTTTAATTTTAATTAAGCTACTTTTTTATAAATCTCAATTCAAATTGTCTTAAAAGCTTATGAAAAAGTATACAGAGAGGGATAAAGATAGACATCAGCACACATTGCAGGAGTTAATTGTCATGGCAATAAAAATCAACGTTTAGGACAGATTGATTTTATTCAACCATGATATCATTCCTACTATTACACCATGTCAAAACAAGAGGGTTGTTTATCACCACATCCAAAGGGTCAGAGAGGACTGTGATTCTAGTTACAGATTGGGAAAACTGGTGGCTATTTTCTTCTCCATAAAGTCATAGCTTATGAAGCCCTGGAACATGAATTCCCGAAAACAACAGACAGTCAGAAAGACATGTGGCTGCCGGGAAACTATCCAGGCTAAAGCCTTGAAGTGATGAGCTATACAAAGAGAAAGGCAGGAACCAACTTTCAAAACTAATGCAAAGCATCTGTAACTCTTGGGACCTTCATAATATAAAATTATAGAAAACTACAGTGGTCATGAAAAACAGTTTCTGAGGATTGTTCTTTAGATAACAACCAGTAGTGAGTTTTTAGACCAATTGTGTAGTCTGATAATATTGCAGACTGCAAGCTGTATCTAATGAACAGTTCCTTGTATAAATAATGTTGTAGGTTACACATCTTCCTTCCTAAGATCTCGAGTATAGATATAAAAGCTAATTTCCATAACATCTTTAAAATAGCCTTTTTTTTAACAGAAAAGTCATTATAATTGTAGAAATTCTTCAGGTAGGAAAATGTAGACCAAACAAAAGAGAATGCTAATTACTTTTCCTTTCATCTGCATGCTGCATTGGTAAATTTGTGCTACATACATAGAGAGAGATGCAGAATTTTTCCTTATTTATTCTTTCATATTTTTTTCTCGCTTTCTTCAACCAATTTTGAACCTAAATCCCAGGTTTCCCTCCACAGATAAACTAAAGTACCTCAGATGCATCTGCTCTACACCCTGATGGTCTTTAAATGTCACAGAAGACCCATATTAGGAAGGGACTTTTTTGTACTAGCTATTGACTATAATCTGTAAGTTTTCATGAGTCTAAGAGAGTGGGGATACACTATATCACAAAGGCTTGCAAACTGCTCTGGAAAATGAATTAAAAAGAAAGGTCTTCTATTTCTGAAATACAATGAATTAGTCATAGCAAATAGGTGATAACACTTGTAGGTAGATTTATTAAAAGCTACAGGAGATTTGGGGGCAAAAGACCTCGAGCTAGACTTCACTGTCGAAGTCTCAAGTTATAATTAATTAATATCATTACTGAAATTAAAAGTTCATGGAGTTTATGTGACTAACATGAGTGATGTATGTGATTTTATCATTTAACACTCACTAGTAATTACAAGAAAAGCTGCCAAATGTTAAAACCGCTGCAGAATTTTCACTTGAAACTATAGCAACTTTAAAATACACTTTAAAATTTGACTGGTGGAGAACAGATTCAGCATAAAACATTGAGTCACTAACCAATGTTCAGGGAGTAACTCAAATGCATTAGTGCTCTAAGGCATCACAAAGGGATGCAAAATATGTGATGAGACCAATGGGAAACCTATGCCTTCTTGCAACAAGTGGAAGCATACTCTAGGACATCTAAAATGACGTGAGATATCTTCAACAAGCACCTGACTTGCTCTCCTACTTAGTAATTAAGCATAAAGAACATATAATAGCACTTACCTGAAAAGAACCAGCAAAGTGAGAAATTAAAAACACTTTCATTCTATCAGAATCAAATAAAATCAGGGAAAGAAATATCTATCTTTAGACTACTTCCTGGTTTTAGCCTCAGAAAATCTGACAAATGGATTTTTAATAGAATGCAAATGAGGAAATAAAACTCCAAGGATTTTTGTAACCAGTTTCTTTCCCTTAAAAATTAATAGAAAAAGGTAAAACACATTTGCTCTTAATTTTTGCCTTTTTTAAAATAACTTCCAACACCTCAGCAAAAATAACAAAGAACTCTTTCCAGCACCATTCTGAAATTTCAAATATATGAAATATGAAGATCTGCTTAATTTATGATTTAGAAAATACCTTCCAGAAGAAATAATCACTACTATTTTTCTTTCATGATTTTTCATCTCCAGAAAACTTTTCCACTTGAAGGATAGAAAAATTATCCCAAACTGGTTTGCTAGATTGGTATTCAGGTTTCCCATATATTCTCTATCAGACCTGGAGCTCTCCTCTTTCCTCCCCTGAAGTAGAAATATTAGACAATATCTCTTTCAAGGGCTTTTTCAATTTATGTCTTTCCCAAGAATGCTCACAAGTACTGCAACTGTAAGAGTTTGGTAGGAGCACTTTATCTATAGAATAAGAGAGAAAAAAGTTTTAATCCTACTACTAGGCCTCTGCTGGTTAGCATTAAGTCCCACTAAAGCTATAAAAGCAACATGGGTAATTGTGATTACTTTTAACATTTGAAAGAAAATAATACTTAGGCAAAATAATAATGAATTGACTGCATACACTACAGTGTTCAACCCATAGCAGCATTCCTGTTCTTGATAATAATACTGTATACTGTGTTAAGAAAATGCCTGAGAAAAATAATATATGTTTTATCCAAATATCTGTTTCAGTTTTAAAACTGTAACCCACCATCCTGCCACTCCTTTGTGAGGTTGATCATCTTTAGCATTTATAAGTCACTTGCATCAATTCTATCAAATCTAATGCTCTTTGCTGGCAGAAAATTGAAACAGAATAAAGTAGAACTGAGTAGAATAGAACAGCCTCAGTTGAAATTAAAATTATTTTTCTATATTCAATACATTCTTTTAACTGATCAGCTATATAGAAAATAAAGATTAGTTTTATAACACCACTATTCCTTAAATGACTAATATGACCATGTTAGAAATGTCTTGCATGGAGCTTACCGCACCTCATCCAGCACCTCAATTCTTACAAATTGCACTTTTACAACAATGCTCCTTCATCTACCATGTTCTCATTAAGTGCACCCCAGGTGCAACACATGGAGTTTCCCCATACATTCTGCATTCTTCCTCCTCCCATAAGTGGAAGAGCAAAAACTGAGATCCAGCCTAAATTTAATTTAAAAGTACTGAAGTCCAATCAAGTTTCATTCAGGTTAAGTAATATAAATATATTTCTAATATTTTATCAGCATTTATATTGCATCTTTAAATTGCAATAAGTTTTCGCAGCAGAATTACAGAATCAGGGCTCTGCTGACGTAGATCTTCTGGAGATGAACTAGTTCAACATGCCTGCAAGTTATGGGTTGTTCTTTTTTTTCAAACACACCCTTAATAAATGAGCTGTACTTTAACTTGGAAAGACATTGACAGGTATGAAAGAAAAATGGGATAACAACTGAGGCAGGTGAAAATATTCCTGAAGCACAGATGAGATCAAGGCTTTCACCCATATGCTTTGTTCCCATTGTTGTTATTTAGTAAGTTCTGCAAAATGTTATCTAATCACAAGCTACAGATTTTGAGAGGAAAAGAAAGCAACTATCTTTAACCTTACCAGATCAACTCAGGACTTACTGTTGGTGAGCAGTGATTTTTACTGCAGTATTCATTCCATGACAAAGAGATTTGGAAGTGCAGTGAAGCCTGAAATAGGACTTTCCATTACACAGAATGCACTAGGTTGCCAAAAACACAAACTGGTTATATTGAAAGGAAATGGAAGGTAATATCTTTTTGAATAAAAGTTTTTGACATCCATGTGCCGATATCTGGTATGCTGAGAATTGTCTGTTTACACACACACATATAAATATCTATATGTGTTTTCTTCTCTGTATACTCAATTTTTTCTAAATCATTTCTGATACTCATGGAAAGGTATTCTTGCACCAGAGAAAGATTAACATATCCTATCTTTTATTGAGCAGTTCCCAGCTGTATCAGAGATCACGTAACCTCTAATGACCACAAGTTGTACACATACACTAGAAAGAATTGTTAAAAACTTTTGAAATAGAAGCAGAATTAGTGAACTCAACTCTTATTGTTATGCTGCACAACCATGAGACTAATCAGTACAAACAACAGATGCGGAACAGAATTCTTTGAGGATGTGTCTTTAGTCTCTGTTAAGATGCACAGCTTACACATGCATGATTGTTCACGTAGAGATTGTGAAACCAAATGCAGTCTGAATCTTTGGTGAGGTTTGGGTGACAAACACAAATATTTTAATTTCCAGTTAAAAGTATCGCTGTGCTGTTACAAAGATATTCATAGACAAAGGCATCCATCTGGTACCTTATGCTGAAATATAGCAGAACTCTTCAGACAGTTCTAGCACTTTTTGTCGATACACTTACTCTTTCAAGTAAAACAGCTTTAAAAGAGGAAAATGTATTATCTGCTGTGGATTTTTTTTCCTGTGAAACAATACTTACAACTAGAATCAGAGAGCAGTGAGCTGGACAAAAAGTTGTTTTGAGTTCGCCAACTAGAAGAGGAAGCAGCCACGTGTATACCAGCAATTTCAGCATCCATTTCCACATCCTATGGCAGCCAATGAAACAAAATAATATTTCATATCATTAAGCTGTAAACCTTAACAAAATACATGCAGTTGCACATATATATGCTATGATTACACACAGTCAGGAAAATACTGATTTGAATTCTCGGAGTAAGTGTTGCAAAAGGTATTTGCTTTTGAATTCCATGCCCCTTTACCACTGCAAAATCTATGAAAATCTTTAGTTCAGAAAACCATTGGGAGCACTGTTGTTGTTATTATAATCGGTTGCAATAACGTTCTTTTCCCCATCTATATCACATCCACAGTGCAAGGCAAAGCATATTGGCAAGACAGGCATCAGCAAATAATAAAGTTTCCATCAATGAATGGTCTACATTAATTTACTTAACTTCAACAATTTAGTAACAATAAAAATTAAGTCAATTTTCCCTGCCACTGAGGAAACTCCACTGGAAAATGTTTTTTTCACTTTTTTTCTTTTAACCATTAAATAAAGTTTGAAGAACAAAGTTATTATTTATGGCTCGATCCATACAACATAGCTTTTTAGTTAAAAAAAGTAATTTGGTTTGCAAACTAGGAAAAGAAGGTATTTTTTAAAAGCCATTTAAACAAAAAACTCTCTAAATCTTTATTACCAGTGAAGCAAGTAGTCCACAGTTATAATCAATAGCTTCCAAAATATGATTAAAAGCTTGTCTTGGTATCCTAATTACTCAGTTTCTTAAAATGAGGAAATATATTAACGCACAAATGCATCAATATATAAACGATACAATTTTGCTTCTGAATTCTTTGATAAACACCTCGAGGGAATTTTGTTAAAACAGCTTGCAACATACTGTTAATGCTAATGCTAAGATTTGAAAACTAAACAGGAAACAAAATAAATTTTAACGTTAATTCAGAGATACAATAAGCTTTTGTCCCATCAGTGAAGAGGTATTTACTCCTATTAAGAGTAATAGGAATTATACATATTAATCTCCTTATGTGCTGATGAGAGACTTAATACCTAAAATGTACACAGCACAACAACTTTAAAAGAAAATAAAAATTTAGTCTTTCCATTCTGCTTCCTGAAATGCTTTGTTAGAGTAGAGCTTTTTAAAGAAAAAAGGCATGTACACCAGCATCTGCAATCACAATGGCTTTTTCTTTACAGAAATTTGCATTTACATAATATCTTTCTCACATACTTTTTTTTTTTTTTTTTTTTACACTTATAGATGAATTTAACTAGGTGGTGAGTTGCTTTTAGCAGGGAAATAGTCCTAAAGTATTTAAATCTATCCAACATAACATTTATCTTTAGGTCTCTTCTAGATTTTTCTTTTGATTTTGCTTTAGTTGGTATTCTCTATTACTTTTTTATTATTATTGGTTATATTTACCTCATTTTTCCCCAATTTCTTTTTTAGCTACTATCACTTAGCCCTTTAATTGAAAAATCCCCCTCAACATCTGACTTCCTTTATTAGCTGAAACATTACACTTTAACCTCTACAAATGAGAATTATGATTTTGCTGGCGTTCTAAGCAACAGGTATTTCACAGCCACCTGAAAAGACTACTGAGAAGGTAAAGACAGAGTGAGTACAAATGTAACCATAGGGAAGGAAGCATAACTGCTTTTAGGGCAACTTTCACTTGATTTTCCTTTTTGGTCCTTAAATTGAAAAGAGGCTAGATATGGGATTAACTAATACCTCTCTGAGATTAGCGTCTTCAAGCAACATTATCTACCAAATATCTGTCAACTTTATACAGAAGCACAACTTTGTGTATAGAGCATGAATCAAAACCATCACAAACAATGAACTTTGATGTCCTCCAGACAACACTCTTCCACCAATCAATTTTAAAGAGTCCCTACTAACTAACAGTAAACATTTTTTAAAAAATGAAACAACAATGCATTTGAGTCAGTTCCAAGGGAGGGTAAGAAAGGCAAGCATTAAAAATGGATTTTTTAGACTAAGCCTGCCTGATCACTGCAATCAGATTAGCACCCGTCTGTTACTTGTTTTTGAACATTCTGTTCTATTTGTAACAGATGTGACAGCCAAGAGGACTGTATGTCATGCAAAAAAAAACAATTAAGACTGACTAAAAGGAAGCCATTAAATGCTCCTTCTCATCTAAAGAAAGAGGAAACATCATTTTGGAATCAGCCTTTCATAGATTGTGAACACATAGTTCCAATCACATGAGGTCAGTAAGCTCAGTCATCTTAGGGCAGCACTATATTCTGTTCTCAGTTTATTGCATTCCACTTAGATTTTCAATATTTTCCAAATTCCAGTGGCCACTGAATTAGTACCTCTTGCATGAAGGCAAAAGAAATTCCAGAAATTGAAGACTATTAGTAGCAATAGTCTGAAAGTGAATCTGCCCTGTTCTTTTCTTACAGAGGAACATGGCTAAGGTAGCTTCACACTGTTTTCTTACAGCAGCAACCTACTAAGCTAAAATACTCCATCTTTATTTTTTATCTTTTCCACTTGTTAGAAAACCTACTGTTAAGTGGGTTAATGTTTTAGAGACAGAAGACTGGTGTGGAGGAGGTGATGAACACAAACAGCTGGAAGTTTTTTGTAACATGGTGCATGATCCTATACTGGGAGGTCAATTGCTGAGAGACACACATGACACTGCCAATGAATCCTGATTGCAAAAGCAGAAAATCTAGTACAATCCTCAGTTCTGAACATTTGTTTTAACACTACTTGATTCTGCACCATAAAAATTGTTGCAGTTGTGCCAAGGTAAGCTGCTATCATTAGGACATGCAGTGAGAAGTAATATGATAAGGAATAAGACTATACAAATAGAAAGAAATGTTAACAGCTGGAAAGGTGGACTCATTACAGATATTATTTCTAAACTAAGAGCATCGGATTTGTATTTCCAGGAGTTAGGAAATTATGCTTAGCTCTGCTACTAGTGACCTTTAGCAAATCAATTCTCCTCTGTTTGCCTCAATTTTATGTATGAAATAGACATGATTATAAAGAGTACAGAGATGAACTACTGAAAAATCTATATGCAATCTACAAATTAATCTTTCTCTTAATGGAACAATGGGTTTCAATATTTCTCTTCAACCTGAAAGGACAAGGGAAACGTGAACAAACCAATCAAAAAATTGCTGACAGAATTTGACAAAGCAGTGGCACAAGCTAAGACTTGAGAGCAGTAAAATACAGACGCACTTTTCCATGGAATTTTTAAGATTTTTTTGGAATATTTCAGTTTATAACAAAGACAACAGAATGTCACCAAATTTTACAACTGCCATAGCAATTACATAAAACTTTGCCAGTCCAGGACAGAAACAGCAACATTCACATACAATTTTAGTCTGTGTTTGTAGTATGAGCTAATATACATTAAATAACCTTATGTTGCTGACTGAAAGTAACCACAAAATCAAAGTGTAGTGCACACACTTACCTTGAATTGTTGGGCTCTTTGTTTTGAACCTTCCAGCTGCTGCTGTAGAGAAGTCACTATTTCTTTATACTTTGTATACCTCTCCTCAATCATCTCCCTCCTGCAAAGGGACTCCTAGAAATGCATTGAAATGTCTAAATTTCAATTAAACTGTAATTTAAAAAGCAGTTAGTTAAAGTTGGCTGGCTATTGTAAACATGGGTATCACCCAGGATTTTCCATGCAGCTCAGGTGAGTGAATCACTAACTTTCAGAGGCTGAAATACAGGGGCCATATGCAAGTACGATGTTATGTACAAAAGAGTAACGTTAAAATGAAGACAGGTTAAAAAGTTATCCATAATTGGTGATTGATATCTTGTAACTCTTTCCAAAATTTGATAATATCATAGCTTCTAACAAAGGAATTTTACAATGTAGAAAAATTAATTTCAATTCTTTAGGAAAAAATGTTTTAAGATAAGTCTTCTAATTCTAATGAATATCATAATTCAACACTCAATATGCATATTCTGAGTTGGTAATTAGGCTTTGACCTCACAGAAGAATAGAAAGAACACTGTATGCAAGTTTGTCACAACCTATTGAACAGATATGAAGCTAAAGGTGACAGTTTCCTGAATCACGTCATTACCAGTGATGAAACGTGGTATCACTGCTACGAGCTGAAGACAAACCAGCAGTCCATGGAGTGGCAATGTGTGAATTTCCCATTGAAGAAAATGTTCAAGAAACAGCCATAAGGGGGTAAAGTGATGTGCACTGCCTAGGAAAGGGGTGATCCTTCTGGATTTCAAGGAACCTGGACAAACTATCAGCTCTCTCTGCTGCACCATGAAGCTGACTAAGCTGAAACCTCAAACTTCCAGAGTCAGGCCAGAGAAGAAGTTTTTTCTCGCAACATGATAACACCAGGCCCCATATCAGTTTGAAGACCATACCGCACATTGGCAATCTTGGCTGGACAGTCCTACCATGTCCACTATACACTGTGACTTCCATTTATTTGGGTAGGTGAAACATGAAATGTTGCATGGGCAACATTTTCCTAGCAACATGCCATCATGGCAGCTGTGAAATAGCGGGTCATTTCTGCTGCTGCAGATTTTTACTAGTATGGCATGCAGGCTCTTGTTCATTGCTGGCAAAAATGCATAGCTAATAGTGGTAACTATGTTTTAAAATACTGTTTTGTAGCTGAGAATTTCGTCTACCAAACAGTGTTATTGTGCTCTTTGTATCTGTTGTAGTTTCCATGGAAATAAACAGGAGGCATTACTTTCTGAGCAACCTACATATGTACTAAATGTTTGCTTGCATTATGGGACATCTCAGCTGTATTACTAATTAGGACTAAATTTGTGACCTCAGTAAAGCCATATTCAGAAAAAAAAGGCTTATTGTACATTTTCATCATATGTAATTTTATATATCTTATTAACAGTCTTATCTATACATACGGGGTTGACATTAGTTAACTGAAATAATTTAGAACTACTGAAAGAGTCAAGTGATATCTTTCTCACTCCATTATCTTTGAAGTCTTCTAAGAGGCTCAGTTTCTCAGGAACAGACTCCAGATGATCTAAAGCTACTCGAGTACTCTAAAGAAGAGAACACAAGAAAAAACATTAAAAATAAATAATCAACACTGAACTAAACATGCTATTGCTACTATAATTTATAAGCAATTTTTCAAATTACAAAACTTACAAAACTCACCTACAGAGATCTTATTAAGGAAAAGAATTTTACTTTTCCTGTAACACAGCTGGTTCTTTACAAAAAAGAATTATAGAATTTTCACATATATTTGAACAATCAGTGTTTAAAATGGTAAAATCAGGCAGGAGGACTAAATGTAGCATTAAAGTGGTTTCACAGATTATGGCATATAATTGTCTTTATAGCTGTAAAATCCCTATTTGTTCTCCCCAAATGTTACTATACCTCTCCACTTCAAAGTGAAATTGCCTAGAGATATCTATCACTCTGATGTTTCCCTCTTGTAAGTATCAACCACTTCACTTGTATTTCTGGGTCTTACCAAAAGTCATGTGAATAAGGGACAATAAATGCAGCTTGAATTTCTGATTGGATTCCTACAAAATGATTGGCTTTGAGTGAACCACTACCGATCAGGATCCAGACCATGAGGTAAATGATATACAGTTTTAATAATTTGCTAATTCAGCACTCAATAACAATCAGAAAAGATAAATCAACACTGATCATAATTAAAAAGAAAAGCAAAAAGCCAGAGAACATAATCACTGCAAATTATTAATTCACTGTGTGCTTGCAACATCTTGCCTACCGAGTACAGAGGTGGGAATTTGTGTCAGAAGAGAAATAAAAATGGAAAAAGCTCAGAGAAGAACAACAAAAATGATAAAAACAATTGAATGCTTTTTCCATGCAAGGAGTGAATAAATAGAAACATTCAATAGAGCAGGATTCTTCAGCAGTTAGATATCTGAAGGGAGAAATGGCGAATTTGCTTAAAATCCCAAATCACATAATGATAGAAATGTTTATACGGGTTTTAAAAGAATTTGGGTCAGTTCATGACTAAGAAACCCCACTGACCTTTGAATGGCTGCAATCTGACTGAATGAGTGAACAGAAAACAAAATATATGCTGCTCCTGTAGATACACAATTCCCTAAGCGTTATATTTTGGTAATTGTTGTACTTTGCCTGCATTTTCTTTCTAAAATACCCAATGATCTTGAGAGTCTTTTCCAACCTGAGCAATTCTATGATCAGGATAACATACAATGGCATATTCAGAGGCAAAAACGTGTTCCTTTTTCATAAAACTAATGAATAGAACAGTGGCAACGAACAAACAAAAACGGAAAAAGAAAAATCAAAATTTCTTAGGGGAACTTCAGTGAAGAAGAAGGCAACAAAATAACATTTTGAGAGATAAGAGGGAGAGGTAATGAAACAGCTTTTAGCTGGCCCACAGAAATTAGTCCAGCAATTTAGGGAAATGCACAGCAATCTCTTCAGCTTGGATTAAATGCCACACTTGTATCATTAATGACTACACTCTATTCTATTTGAGAGAAGGATTTAGCCACACAAGATAAAATGTAAAAAAGGATACTGGATGCACCTGACACAGAAGGCAATTAAGCATTTTTTCCAAGCAACTAGAAAGCTATATGCCCTAATACATACAAATATTCCTAAACAAAGCAAATGCATCTGTCTGCTCATTATTTAAAGGGGAACAAAAGGTACTGATACAGTACACTGAGTGTACTGATAAGAAGAATACCAATTGTATTGAGTGAAGCTGTATTTGTGATATTTTATTTAACAGCAGACTCCTCCATAGAGTGCATGCTATTAATCTTTGTGTTTTTAAAATAAAGGCTATTTGTTTTGAAAAGAGGCATTTCATAATCTTGAAGAATAATAAAACAAATTACTCATTTTCCATGACACCATACAAACACTTTTATATTTACACTGCATGTGAACAGCTAATCCTCCAATACTGATGTAAATGTCGCACACTGTCTCAAGAGACAGATCTAAATCAAGATCAGATACATGTATTATTTTTAGTCTCAAAGCTGCAATGCTAAACTCAAATAAATCAAAGCAGATTTGTGTATAGTTCTCGTAAAGTTTAGCTTTATAGTCAATATATTGAAAACACACGCACAAACCAGAAACCAAATTTCACTAACTTTCACATTACAGTGTCTGTTTCTTTTCTGAGGTAGGTAAAAATAAATGTATATTTGTATAACACAGATATTTTTGAAAATTAGATCTGACTTAAGTAACATTCAGCCAATCCCCAAGGAATATCCATAAAAAGATTAAGTGCAACTGTAATTTTAACTGACTGTAATGTATTTCATCAGGGAATTACACACAATTCAAATGAAACATGTAATGTTAAAGGTGACCTATGATGTTGTATTCTTAAATCAACTTTGCAACTTGAATACCTAAATAGAAAGAGTAGGATGCTTCCAGCATGTTTAAAGATATCTTTTGATTTCCTTGTAAGTTTCTACAAAACTGTGCATTGTTAGCTTCCATCTCCAGCACTATACTGATAATACATCTCAAGACCTTTTAACACAGAGTGCGGTACTCTATAAGAGCTGCAAGATTCATTGTTGACCTCTATACGCGAGGAAAATTTCACTTTAACTGGGATATTCTGTGACTTAGTATATTTTCCATACAGAGGGAAATATGTATTTTGTATCATTTTATCACTTCTTAATTATGCCATTATTTTGGTGATTTCAGCACATTAAGAAATAAATTTACCTTTACAAAGATAAACATATAAAACTTGGTTACACAACATGCAAGTTCAATTGGTTTTCATTAAACTACATTGTTTCATTGAGGTTCAAAGTACTAAGATTTTTTTAAGCAAAAACTGCACTTATACTAATCAAAACCAGCAAGTCTTTGCTAAGAAAGCATTGCAAATGTCAAAGTAACTGAACTTTGAATTCAGACTCCAGATGTTTTTGCAGAGGGTGGACAACATTTAATTAAGAGAGTTTCATGGATGCTTCCTTTCCCATTCACAGGGACACAGACCATCATTTTCACATTCACGATCACACATCATCCCTATGGTAACTACAGGAATTGTTTACATGGAAAAGTATTAGGAAAGTATTTCATGAATTTTCTGTTGTTTGATGCATACTAGCAGCTGGAAATGTGGAGGAGGTAGTGAATGAAATCTTTTGGCAAGCCGACTCTCTGTGAATCATCAACAAGGGTTCTGAGTACTACCAGAGGTAAACAGAAGAAGTTTTTGAGAATCTATTCCTTATCATTTACTAAGATTTTATCAAAAGACATCCAGGAATCATTACAGGAAATTATAAGAAATATAACACGAGGCAGTGTGCGTAACGTAATGTTAGTAGGTATACATTCTTAAAAAGGTAAAAGGGCTTCCTTGTCATTTGTAATGCTAATCTCAATTTTCTGAAGCTTAGCAAGCTAAACATGTACATTTACACGTAATTTAATTTATTTTTTGTCCCTAACATTATTTCATTAAGCCTTTCTGAATGCATTACAAAAAATTAAATCACAGAGCCTTCACAGGAAAGAAGGAATAGTGCTCGCTCTTACAGCTGAGAAAAACTGGAATACAAAGAGAAGTGTTTTAACCAAATTAGTGTCAGAATACAAAAAAGTAGGAATTTGGTATATAGATTTCCTCATTTTAATCAAAAGTTGAATGACAATGACAGAATTAAAAAAAACCCAACAACTACGGTAGCACTGAAAGTTCTAATGAATGTCTGTGTTCCTAAGGTTACAATTTGACAGAACGGAAAAAATTCAAACCCAAAGTGAAGGAATTAGCAGAATATTAGAAACATTCTAGTCAAGTCTGTAGTCAATCATAATTTTAATTTGTTCTGTGATATATTAAATGAGAGAATGAGTGCTATACCACATATTTCTATCTTATATAATAAGGATCATATATTCTGCAGAAGAATTCTTCATGAAAAGTCAACATTTTAAAACAGAATACACAAATCTGTCTTTAAAATTATATTTACTTGCATTTATATTCACACTATGTTAAAAATGTCTTTGGTAATGACCACTGCATATCAACAATCCTCAGTAAACTAAAAGAAATAACTTCCAATACCTAAAAAAAATTAGTCTCTTGTGATAAAGATTTTTACTTTCTCTAATAGAAAATCAAGCTTATTTTGCTTTATTAAAATATGGCAAAAATGTTCAAAATTTTCAATATGTAGAAAATGTTACACTAACATCACAATATCAAAAGGAGCTTTCTGTCCAAAAAATCTAAAGGCTGTTTTAGGAGGAGTATTGACAGCAGGTTAAATAGAATAGGAATAAAAGAATAGGAATAAATGAGTAGGAATAAAAATAAGATGACATGATCCTTCTCCTACACTCAGCACTGATGAGACGCATCTAGAATGCTGAGTCCAGTTATACGCTTCCCAGAACATAAGAGACATGATCATATCATAGAGAGTCCAACAAAGGGCAACTAACATTGCTTAAGGGACTGAAGCATCCCTCCTATGAAGAAAGGCTGAGAGAGTTGGGACTGTTCAGCCCATGGAAGAGAAATCTCAGAAGGGATGTCAACAATGTGTACAAATATCCACAGAAAGGGTGTAAAGAAGACGGAGTGAGGCTCTTTTCAGTGGTGCCCATTTACAAGACAAGAGATAATGGGTACAAACTGGAACTCCAGTAATTCTGTCTCACCATCAAGAACAATTTTGTACTGTGTGGGTGGCTGAGCTCTGGCACAGATTGCCAAGAGCCAAGAGTTATAGAGCTTCCTCCTGGGAGATGTTCAAAAGCTACCTGACATGGTCCCGCTCTAGGGTTGCCCTGCTTGAGCAGAATGGTTGGGCAAGATGACCTCCAGAGATCCCTTCCAACCTCAACTGTTTCACGATTCTGCAAAGTATTATACTATTAATATCACCATGGCAAAACATAAAGTTATTAGATCAAGTTGCAAGCCATGCACAAAAACTATATATGAATAAGTAAATATGAAACAGGAGGAGGTCAGTAAATATGGAACAAGTCATTCTGACTTCCAAAAACAGAGCAGTTTAATAAAGTTTACAGAATTATCGACATTTTGCAGTGTGTCTCTTTCTTTAAGGAACTTTAGCAATATATACATGCATCAATATTTTAAACATTTGTTTAAAAATATACATTAAGATATTCTTTGTCATGCTTATATACAATTTTTGTATTTAAAGTCTCAACACAAGTATAATTTTTCTAATAATGTTATGCCTTAAATTAATAACTCATTTCTTTCAAAATAGTGAAGAAAAGTTTTAGTAAGGAGTCATTTTAAAGATAATTCTATCAGTTTCTGAGGGAAGAGCAATGATAAGATAACATTAGAAACATACACACACATCTTCATCTTGTGGAATTCATGCAGGTATACAGCCCTAATTGGAATCTGCAAGTTAGAAAGTTGTGAGTTCTAATATTTTTGATTCCTACTCTAAATTCAAGAACTAGGCAAGAGGTGAGAAATAAGTATAAATGGGAGAGGAGTGCAAAAAATAAATTGTATTCTTAACAGAAAAATGTGTTCTTTAACAGAATAAAAAGATATAAAATGTTTGTGAAGAAAAACTTAAGGTGGCAATATTAGCAAAAAAAAGAATAAGTAAAATATCAAACAGCAGGGAGCAGAGGATGGCTAAATAGCAAGTGCAATAACTACATCAGAGGAGCAGACAGCAGCAAGGAAGAAGGTAAGAAGAGTGTCAGGAGAAAAGATACACCTGGCTATGAGCATTATCAGGCGGCAAAAGTTACTTGGTGGGAGTGAGCAGAAGGAACTGGAGACCCTTGGGAAAGTTCTGTACCCCCAGTGAAAGGAAGTGACACACTGGCTTTCTGATGAAAGGAAAGGAAAGGGAGAGGCGGGCAGGATGGTGCTGCTCCTCTCCCAGGCGTTTGTATAAGATCAAAGAGCTGCTGTGTTCTGGGAGGATCAGAAGCACTTTGATGTAGTGGTAGTCTTGGCAAGACACTAGAGAAGCAAACCAAGGACAGAAGAAAATATTAACCCTTAGATTAAAAAAAAACTAAAAATTCATGCATGCAAAGTGCAACAGCCACGAAACAGTCACAAGACTGATTTGCAGTGTTTGCTTATTGATAGAAGCCACAGAGAAAGAAAGAAAAAGAGCCCTAATGTGGACAGTGTCAGGCAGACACGTAATCTCTCTGCATTGGGCATTGTCACCCTTTCAATTCTTCTTCTAAAATGGGTGAAAAAATCAGAAAACCGATGCAACTTTGAGTCTGCTACTACAGTACAGGAATCTAGATGTGCAATCTTGCACATTGCTGAGGGTGTGCAAACAGAAATTTGTTTTCCTGTTATTCAAAACCTTAATTTCATTAACATAAAATACACGTTAAATTAAAACACTTAGATGTTCATACTGGAAAGGAAATCTAATTGAAAAACAATCTTGCAGAATACTTACAACATTACTGGATTTATTCTCATTTCATGACATTGTAACAAGAAGCTGAATAACATCCAGAAAAGTCTGATCCAAATAATCTATGCACGTGATAACCTCACTTTTGGGTTCCCTACTGAAAACAGCAAGTTGTCTTACTATCAAATAATATATAAGGCATATATTCACTGGAATAACTGGTTGATTTCAAATTCAATTTCTCAGTCTCTACCAAGGTGGAGGAGTCTGACAAAGATTGTGTAGTTTACCAAAAGCTGCTGAAGTCACAAGCACCACACAGTAGCAACAAGCAACTACTAAATGTACCATGATCTAATCATGAGAAGTAAACGTTCTTCCCACTGTGGCGAGATCTGGGAATATAATGCAGACTGCAGATTTTTTTTTCTAGGAAAATCATGCACCTTTGCCTGTAAGTAATATAGGACTAAATTCTATATGTAAAAACAAAGATACACTCAAGAAGGCACATTTTACTAAGCCATAATTTACCTGAAGATAAATCATACTCGTTCTAGCAAAACAACAGATTACATAATTGCTTACCAATCCAGAAAACTTCTTGTTAATAGCTATATGATAATTAAAGTCGGTGTATTAAACAGTATTAAACCAAAAAAAAAGAAAAAAGATTCAAACAAAATACAAATGATGTGCCTGATATCACAAAGGAACTTTTGGCATAAAGTCAAATCAGTGCCTTGGGAGCACTGAATAGTCTTAACGTCAACCATGTTTTTGCTGTCTACAATTTCAAAGTTTAACATTATACATCTTCCTACGCTGGCAATAACAAAAGAAGTGATTGACTTCAAGCACTAGGATTTAATATCACAAATTTGCATTCAGATGTTACCTCTCAATTTGCAATAAGAAAGAAAATTTTATTTTACTGATAATAATAGTCTACTTATTCTACCTGAACAATAACATAATATGAAATATTCCTTCTTTTATTTTAGGAGACTTCAGAAGAAATAGAAACAAACATTGTCACCAACCATGGATTGAATTTGCATGAAATTTTGCTATTTGCAAACAACTTTCCACCTGCGACAAAACTGCTCTGGGAGCACAAAGGACAAGGCATTTGCGGGCAGCTTAACTCAGTTCATGAGAAATGGGTGGCAGTGGATACAAGCCTGCCTAATTGTCATGTAAGCAAACCATGATTAAGAGACACTTCCGAACAGAACTAATTCACACAGCACTATGTGAAGCATCAGGACTCTCACTTTGAGCATTAACTCCCTATTGCTACAAGGCAGGAGTTCCAGTACTGCATTGTGATTTACAAAGGATCTTAAAGCATTTCAGATTCTAAATATTTATATTTGTAAACTGGATGTTGAGTCAGCGCTAATTTCTTTATATGAAAATTTCTGGATTTCTGATAGAAAGAAACTATTGTATGATATCTTATTGGACATGCCTATTGAGGAGAAAAGAAGCATGGTTCAAATCCATCCCACCTTGTCCACTTTGTAGACTTATTACCTTGAGTGATCCAGATAATCAGTCCAGCTGTATTCATGGCATGTACAAGCATTAAGGTTTTTGTACTTTCAATTTAGTATTTCAAAATGATATCTCTCCTTAACTTTAGTTCCGGTGGAGGGAGATGTGGTTCTATCTGCACCTTTCAGGGTAAACGTACAATGGCATGTAAAAGTCACTAGAAAGCTTAGATGTATCACATGTACCTCAACCATCTGGCCAACAGTTGAACTTCTCAGTTCAGCCTCAGTATGACTCAAATCTACTACATTTCACTTCTGACAGATGTGAAATGAACTTTAGAGGAAAGTAGATTACATTGTATTTTATACAGCTGGTGCTCAAAATACTGTAATGAAAATCTAAGTAGAAAAGTGCAGTGTAAAAACCATCATGTGACTTCAATGGCGATAAAAAAAGACCTCAAATGGCAACCTTTTTTTAAAAAAAATAAATACATAAAAATCACATTTTTAATCATCAGTAGTCTCATGATGATTGGCTTGAAAATAAATTTAAGAAACTTACCATTTCTAAGGACATAATTCGTTCCTACAAATAAAGTAGAAGATAAGTTAGAAAGCTAAGAATATAAATGGAACATAAGTCGAACAAGAATGAAATGCTTCTTCTTTTATTGTTTTGTGAAATTGTCACTTATAGAGAAAATGCTATACCTAACTTTACCTCTGACCCATTTATCAAACTATCTCACTTAAAAATCTGCACGGAAGAAAATTAAAAGAAATTTCCCAGAAAAGAAGAAAGAATTTGAAAAAATGTATATTTACACTAATATTTTTTTTTTCAAGTAGTACTGCTTGATTTTCAATATTGTTGATTTTTCTCACACATCCCAAAGTTTGGTTTCCCTTTTTGATCATCTGTGGCTGTAAACCTAGAATGTTTTGGAGTTTACGCCACAGGTAGCATCTGTTTTAATTTTCTTTAGTTTTCTTTGAGGTATTTATTTAGAATAGCAAAATATAAGTTCCATAGCATTATTCTGTTACCAGAAATAGCTTTGAAGAACAACTAATAACATCTTGTTACTGATTAAACAAAGCCTAATATCAGACAAAAATAAAATAGTAAAATGAGTTTGTGCCAGCTCTAGAACAAAATATGCAGAAGATAGAACTTATATGTATTTTAACATCCTATTTCCCATTGAAAAGTGCCTTTAAGAGAGATACTAAGCTATTAAAATCAAGATAATTTACTCTGTCACTATCTCCTGATTAAATATTGTATTTTAAGGAATTTGAGAAGAAATATATTTAAATGTTTAGTTGAGCTCACCTGACAATTTGGTTGAAAATGTGATCATTAAGACATCACAGGAATTCTTACTTTGTTTAAATACTATCTTACGAAAGTATGGGAGATTTTTTTTTTTCCTTTGAATGGATTAAGATTAGAATCTTTAGAATTTTTCCTATTCTTTTCCTCCTAGCAGGCAAAAATTATTATAATAATCCGGATTAATTCCTCTAACATCCAAAGACAGACAAAAAAATTATGATAAAAAATATTAATTGAAAAACTATAGATAACTAATTTTGAGATGCTTGTTTCTTCACAAAAATGCATTGAGCATTGCAAACACATTTATTTAAAGATTCTGGAAAAAAAAACAAATTACTATAAAAAACCTGGCATTTACAGATCTCAAATTTGTGGTGATAGTACAGCAATTCAGATATAAATGTTTTCAGTTAACAAGGACTAGCTGAATAAAAAAATTTTAGAGTCAGCGTGGCATTAATAGGATGATTCAAGAGAAAGAAATTTAGTTTTCAAAATGACTTTTGAGGCATATGATCTAGCTGCCAAAATTCTAAAAACTGAATAAATTCTTAGAATCTCAGCAGATTTTCTAAACCTCCATGTAACATATTTGGAAATTTACCACAAATTATTTATGCATTATCAGTGTATTTATATGTCTCTATTTTGTTTTTAAATTTTTATATTTATATTAGTGTGTCAATAATTTCAAAGTAAATTAAAATGGTTTGCAACTTTTTTCACAGAGAACATGCATGCAGTTGAATATTCCAATCGTGCATAGTACATTACTTTTAAGAAAACCATAGTTTGTATCATGGAACAGTTTTCACAAAAAAGGAAGGTGAAAAACTTGAAATCAGGGGCTTTACCCTCCAATGAGATAATAAAAGAAGTGAGGTTATATTTGAAAGTGAGAATATTAAAAATGTTCCAGACTCCTCTCAAGAAAAAAATATATATTATGATTACGAGAGTACATGCAACAACAGAGCAAGCATATACATAATGAGAGCATAGATATTTTCATATCTAATTATATAAACTCACCCAAATTTGTGTATAACACAAACTCTAAAAAAAAATATGAAAAAAATCAAGATCCAAAATAACGAATACAGTGATGTATTCGTGTATCAGTCTCCTAGCTCCTAAAAAGCTCTGTATCAAAGAACAGCATATATTTACATATAAATTCCATCCTCACCACATAATATAAGAGCATAGTTAGGTCCATATAGAAATATATAAAGATTCGTATCTTCTGCTTTACAAAGTATTAATTTGCCTTTGCCATGCCAAGTTGCAATCCAACATATTGCCTAAGTAGAGGAAGACGTGAAAATTATATGTCCAAGAATCTTAATAAAATTATTCCTTTCTCACTGTCAGCTGAGGGCATTGCAGAAGCACTAATTTTACTTATCTGTATTTGAATGAGAAATATTGGTTATTTTCTGAATCTTTGGGTAACTGTAAACGTATCACTTCCTCAAAAGAAAATCTTCACTGGGGATAAAATGAATTCTATTTACTTAGAACATGTTAAGCTTCATTACAATTATTTTTTAAAAAAGGTGATGCTCGCGTCCCCTCAAAAATGAGTAAATTAAAAATACAATAAAAAACACATCTCTAACTCTGAGGAATATTCTTGGTAATTGATGCAGGGACATTGCAATGAACTTCAAGTCATCCCTGGTCCTCATTTGCCCACAGCAATGCACAGATTTCTTATAGATTTCCTTACATCTCTAGCTTTTCTATGACCATGGTCACTGTCCAAGGTTCAAGTATCAAGAAATAACTCCCTCAGCCATGATAACCTGACTACTTTCAGTTGTTTGTCCATAGCATAAAAGAATCTTTCTGCCTACCTGCTTCCTGAACATACTTTTTACATACGATCTATTTAGACCGCAAAGAAAATGCATAAAGAATTTATATACTTCATACAATTCTCTGTATACATAAGATGCTTATTAAAACAGAACCCTAGGAACTGTACACAAAAAGACATCAGCAGTCTCCTAGCACAGAACTAACTGATCAGGCTGTAGTATCTGAGGAATCCTATTCAAGGAGGCTGTAAACCTCTGGGGCAAGAGCATTATTTATATGCTAGTGGTCATTAGTATGTGAAATAATTACCTTCTAGCAGTCTACTTCAATTAAAGCTTTCATACATTAACCAACTAAACATATGTTTTTCTGAACTGGGACTCAGGAATGAAAAAAGAGCCATGCCACCTGGTCAACAAGAGTGCAAGTTTCAGCTCTAGGAAATGCTACAGTTAAAGAAACTCTCACCATCCACTTCCTGTGCTTCGTATACTGAGGTGACTAGCATAAGGATTATAGAAGATAATCATATAATGGTTTGGGATGGATCTTAAAGATCATCTAGTTCCAAATGCCGGCTGTGAGCCAGGTTGCCACCCATGACATCAGGCTGCCCAGAGCCCCATCCAGCCTGGTCTTGAACACCTTCGGGAATAAGGCATCCACAGCTTCTCTGGGCAGCCTGCTCCTGCACCTAACTCACCGAAATAAAAAATTTTCTCTAAATATTGAATCTAAATCTCCTTAAGAGGAGACTCCAGGTTTTAAACCATTTCCCCTTGTTGTATCACTATCTGCCCATGTAAAAAATTGGCCTCCATCTTTTTTTTTCTTCTTTTTTAATAAGTTCCCTTTGAGTACTGGAAGGCCACAATGAGGTCTCCCCTGAGCCTTCTCTTCCCCAGGCTAAACAAACCCAACTCCTTCAGTCTTTCTTCCTAGTAGAGGCGCTCCAGCCCTTTGATCATCTTCGTGGCCCTCCTCTCAACCCACTCCAGCAGCTTCACACCCTTCTTGTGCTGGGGGCCCCCAGGATGTTTAGTTGTGACATGAGCTGTTTTTTACAACTGTTTGCTAGCAAAGCTGTACATATTTCACCACTACAAGATTAGAATATAAGAGAATGGAGCACTCCAGACTGGAACCATTCTGAAACATATTGACAATTCCAAACAAATTACTATCTAGAAAAATAATTGATGTTCTTGCTTGTACTTTGTGAAAGCATGTGCATTTGAAGAATTAAAAAAAAAAGTACAAATACAGCAGCCAGAGCAGTAGAAGTGACGCACCTAAACAGAATGGCCAGTTAATGAAGGGCATGGAGCAGTCTGGTCAGGCATGTGACAGACCATCAGAAATACACACAAGTACATACAAGCACAAAAGACACTAATTTGATGCAATGTTTCTCCAGTATAACATTACTCCTTATTCAGTCGGAAAGAACATAATTAGAACAATTTGTCAACTATAGTGCTTCACAGGAAAGCAGATACAGAATTGCTTCACATGAAAGGAGATCTTTTTACATTGATGTAACTAGATATGCACCTGTGTAAACTGCTTGCGCAGACAAGCTCTTAGCCCTGTTGAACTTGAGCTGCCAGAAAGCTAAGCCAAATTTTTTGCTTGAGCAGGAAACAGCTGGATTGGTGTGTTGTGTAATTTTTGGGCCTTGCAACTTGTCTCTTTTTACTGGATCAAGCTGTTTCTACTCAAATCTTTTGATATTTCTAGCCCTCAAAACGCATTATATTTATTATACGAGCAGAGTCAGCATACCTTCAAACTCCTATGGTCAAAACTCAGGTCAATACATACTTCATTTTCCTTAACAGTCATTCAGTTTCCTCATAAACATTCTGTTCCCACTACACTTAAAGAATCCTCCCCCACCGATACATTCTTCATGTTGTGTATAAGCTTTCTTATACTCACACTGGGTGTTGTTTGCTGAAGTTTTTTTGTTAAATTTTTTTTCTTCCCTCTGCATCCTGAAGAAAACATGTATTACCCCTATAACTTCCCAAGTCTCACTACTGAGACATTCCAGTTTGGTTTTGCGTTCCTAGCCATTTTCATTTCAAAGGAGTATATGTTTTCTTTGACTGTAGCGCTTAAATACTATTCCAGAGCTGAGCCTGGACTCTCACTGTGTAAGCACAAATGTAAAGTAAACGTGACAGATGCTATGCAATGAGGATTTAATATATTGTATCAAGCTCTAGCATATATCAACTGATCTTTTCTTCGTCATGAAGGTAATGATGAACACTGACTGTTTCAGAGATTTGAAACACTTACTTCAAATCTTTTACTTCCAGTTTTATCTGGAGATTCAGAAGAAAGCAACATACTCGGAGAATCTAACTCAACCAATGAAGTAGAATTTAAAGCATTTCAGAGTTGCACCACAGCTATTTCCATGTAGTTTCAGTGAATCCAACAGTAAGACAGAACAGAACAACTTCAGTATATGCTGTGACATAAAAGAACCATTCTCTTCACAGAAAGACTAGATTTATTGATTAATTGAAGAATGCTAAGTACTTTAATCTTCTCTAATGTGCAACTTAATTGTGGGGAGAAACTCAACTATGAGTCTTATTAGCTATCAGATCTGTGTTTAGTGCATGCATTCCCCATGCTGAATTTAAGATACAAGATACAGCTATATTTTTCATTGCCCTTCAAATTAATAAGCTACTTAATTATATTATAGGTGTACCTGGAGAGCTCTCATTTCTTCCTCTCTTCTGAGCAACTTCTCTAGTAGCTCTGTAAAATAAAAAATGGAACCCATAAATTTACCTTCTTGTCTTAGTCTTATAGTCTGACAGAAAAAGTTCTATGTAAAATAGTCAGTGAGGTGTTTTGTTTGGCACAACATTCCTTTTAACCTGATTACACTAATTGATGAAGTGTATCAGTGATACAGTGATTTCCAAGCATGGGCTGTTGGGGGCACTACTAAACACTCAAAAAAATGATAGTTTGATTAATTAATTACAGGACTTACTTCCATATAGTTAAATCACTGTTTTAGTATTTATAGATTTGAATTGAAGAAAGTGAAGAAATTCACTCTGCAGAATTCTGACTGATAATTCCTTCAGCATCCAACTGAAAGTACTTAGGAAGTAAAGACTGCCAATAAATGCATATAGTTTAGTTATTGGCGATAAGGTCAATAATAGCTACTTAAAACATTCTTCTAACATAGATTTGCCTTCTATTCTTTACTTCTCTTATCTTTGTTTTTCTTTCCCTCACTATGATGCCTCTTCTTGAACATCCAAACCCCTTACCTTTATTCTCATAGCTCATTTCTGACTACAGACAGGTTATCTGATACTTGCTTTCAAAAAGCAGACCTTTAAGAGGGGTGTGGATAACACAAAAAATTAATTATTTTTTTTCACAACTGGAGAGATAGGCCTGTTGCCTTTTTTCTTCCTAGCTTCTGTGCAGTGCTTTCAAATCCTTTCTTTAATAAAATAACTTTGTTCACTTTTCTTTGGCGTGTTCATGTTTTTCTTTATTATATCCTCTGGTATGCTTTTCAGTACAAGATTCAACTGCCATGTAAATTACTGTAGCTAAATGTACTGCCATCAACATTAGTTAGTGACAGAATGTGGGTTTGAAAAGTGGCGGCCTTGTAAGACTTCCTTGAGTATATTTCAGTATTGTAATTGAATTGGTAAAAATTAATATTGTAGTACTAGCTTTAAAAAAAAAGGAGGAATACATTTGTGTAAAAGGTGTGTGAAATAGAAGATTCCTCCCTGCAATCCATGTGACCAAAAAAAGATTCATATACTCAACTTTGCTTTATTTTAATTATAGTGCACTATTTGACATTCCATCATAATGACATTATTGTTCTAAGCAAAAAGGATGTTATTACAAGGTTATTTTTGAAGAAGTTTTATAAAACTTAAACTGAAATAACTTCTGCTAACGGTCTCTAGACTTGAAAGGTCTCTATCTGAAATTAGCTATCTCCAGAATAAATTTCCTATACTGCACCATTGCCTAAACTGTCTATCCTGCAGAATACTTCACAAAAATCTGCACCAGAAGGACAGATAGGTATTGAAGTGATGCAATTTAACTGGTAGTATATTCCTACTTTATACAGCTGCCATTTATGACCATATATTTAAGAAACAATTTTGCATCAAAACTCATGATTCCGTTTAATGCCTCATCTGAAAAAAAAACAAAGCTAAAGAAAAAAAATAGATATTAAAGCAACGTATATTAAGTAGCTTTGCAAAAGAGTTACTTAAAAATGCAGCACACTTCAGCGTTCTTTTAAATATGCCTACTCTTAATGACAATATATTTTTGCCTACTTGACCTCAAAAGTTCTGTTGATTTAAAAATTGTAAAATATTTCCCATATTTAAATTCTTATGTAAAAAAGCTTTAGATATTCAGTTTCAGAAAATAACATTACAATGAAAAGGTCTAAGGTAACCACAAGGTTGTAAGTAATATATCTTCATTTTCATGGAGCACAGAGCATCAATTTATAGATTGTCTGGAAGAATCAGCAATAAGGGAAAAGCACTAAAAATGCTGCCTCAGGCATCGATGGTTCTTCCCCAGAATGGAAAAAGACAAGAGAAATGGCTTTTACAAATGAATATATTTATCAACATATTTCCATTTTTGTTTTTAGCTGAATAAGAAGTACATAATCCTACAATGAGTTATAAGCTAAAACGATTCCAAAAAATCAAATATATATCAGTTGTATTAATAACACTCAAAATTGAGAGCTGATTCAGAATATTGTGTGAAAAATTAAGGATCATACTTTTGTATAATTCTACAAAATTATTAACAATGGTTAAACGACAAATCATCTAAGGTTTATCTCTCAGTTAGCTCTGGCATCAGTGAACACAGGCTGAGATCCTTGACATTACACCACAGCGCTTTCGATTTATCCAATCAAAATTCCAGGAAATACAAAAGTCATGATTTAAAACATTCCATAGCAATGACCACCTTTCACAGTCTGTCCGATACAGAAACATAATACGTTGCAAAATTTTGCAAATATTAAACTAGACACTATTAAATATATTCTGTAAGTTAAGATTTGCTGTTATTTAGAACTCAGTCTAAAATGGGAAAAAAGTAGTTCAACTCCTTTACCCCTACCCTGGGAGAAATACGCTGGGAAACAAGATATTGACTCTATACAACCTCGAGCAACATCCTGACAAATTTGAATTAAAAATAAGAGGTTTATTTCAGAAAGACACTGAACAAATTATGATTTGGTATCTGCCAATTCACAGTCTGTCTCACCAAAGAAGGCATCACAAATACAGATGTGTATACAAAATTAGTTCTTCTTATAGACACAAGTATATAGCTGTAGAGTCCAAGGACTCTAAAACATGTAAGACTTGTTTACACTGAATTTGACATTTGCACTTCAATTCCATTCCTCATACATAGCTAAGATACTGTAAGCTAAGCAAGATACTCTCAGCCCTCTGAAAAAGCTACACATTACACAGGAAGCTGTATGGGTTCATATAGCACTAAAAACATCTGTCTGTGAGCCACTGTGGTTGGCAGAATAGCTTCCTAAGCCCCACTAGATTTTGACTGACTGTAATGGGATTTCAGCCAAGTAGCTTAAATGTAGCCACCTCCATTTAGATAGCAATTTCAAAATGAATCTCACCACTAATTTCCCTGAGTAAAATTTATCTCTGGTGTAATAATAATAGGAACGTATATATTGTATATTAGGAATTTGATTCTCTGAGTTAGTTCTACCACCTGTGAAATTGAAAGCACGTAATTAGCTACCTAGTGAAACTATAATTTTATTTGAAAAATAAAAACTTTCTAAATACAATGTTAAGCATTTTTAACAAACTGCATATTTAAAAGAACATAACTGCATGTTTTAAAGAAACAGACTTCAAAATTAGCTGGGTCAATCAATGAGGAAGGCCATTACGCAAGCTTTGCAAAACCATGTTATGGTACTCAAAGGACTCAATACTTCTACAATGTGGCATCAGAACAAGGAACCTAGGTTATTGCGAGAAATTAACAGCAGTTTGGAGAGTAGTGTCAACACACATTTTTGTTCCATCAAGCTAAAATGAGCTCTTCCGCAAAACACGTCAGGAATTTGTTATACAGTAATAAAGCTATTTTTGATTTCCCCAGGTTTGCAACCTTGAAAACTTGTACTTTACTTTTCACAAACTTATGGACAAGCTCTTGAGAAATCACTTAAGCAGATACCTTTTAAAATTACTTTTATCAAAACTTGCAATAGATTTATTTCAAGTCTTTCTAATCGTTTTGACTTCAAATACACACCCTGTGGTTTTCAATCATCATTCAGATACGTTTCCCAGAGAGCTGCTGAACGGATGCTGCAACATTCCTGCAAGTGCACCAGGCAGCCAAGCAGATTTTCATCAAGCATGAGGGAATTTTCAAGCACCTGCATAAACCAGTTTCTCTCAATTAAGAATTACTTATCTAGAATATAACTACAGAGCAAAGTTTAATCATATATTATGCCACTTACAAGGTCTTCCCTTCTCACAATGATTCTGACATTAAGGGACTATTTTGGGGGGGAGGGGGGTGAATTAAGCTGTTTCTAAGTGAATTATTTAAAAAAAAAAAATTCACAATACATATGTTTATGGCTAGCCCAGGCAGATCTGCAGTTTTGCCCTGTACCTGTGTTAGAATGGTTCTGGTGAATGGCTTCACAGTATCCTGACACAGACCCAAGAACACTGGATACTAGAAGGTGTTACAGCAAGTCTGGACATCTGCGCAGTCAAGCTGGACACTACAAATCATCCTGGCACTGAATACAACTGAGACATAAAACAGTATTGAGACTCGCTTCAAATGACTAACTGAAATAGTGCATGTAAACCACCAAGGGGATTTCTATATAAAAACATCATCTTAAAAGAACTCTACAGAAATATGTATTTATTAGAAACTTAATTTTTGCTAGTAAAGAACAAGGCCCATAAATTAAAAGCATTCCGTAATGTGCTTGTATAAACTTAAGTGAGATATTCTTTTACAAAACTATCACTTGACTACAAAATACAGTACTTCCAAAATATAAAGTATTGCTATTCTGCTAGTACATCCCCATCATATTCACAGGTTTAATATAAATCTAAATAATAAATACAAGTATGAAATTAAAAGGTAAACAGAATAAAAATGAAATATCACACTCCCACTAGATTCTCCAGATCTCCCGACTACAGTCTCTCAGCTATCGTATACTTTCCCCTTTTTTCAGTATTTAGGCTGTGCGGTCTTCAGGTCATAAATTATTTTAGAACATTTGCAGAACATATTACAGTAATAATAAATGAAAAAATATTCCTTGAAATATAAATGACCTTTTAACAGCTTTTCCAGCTGCACACTGTTTATGAACATAGATTTTTTTTAATGCAAAAATTCCCTATTTCATCTAGGTATTGCACATTTTTAAGAATATTGAACTGATGAACAAAAAAAATTACAGTGATATATTTAACTTGTGAATGAAGATGAAGCAGGGACAAATTTTAACATATATTATTTTCAGAAGGTTAGTAGTAGTCATGGCCAAACTCAATGGTCACTGCATTTGATTGGGTTTTTTATGTGCAGCTCTGCTAAACTTGAAAAGCCTCAAGTGAATTTTAATACTTGTATCAGCTTTCTAACATATGAGCAAATGGTTACATTAACACTGATCACATTACACAGTCTTTAAATATTATAATTCAGATACCACCACTGCAATGACTGCAGTGCTCATAATCAGCATGGATGAATTAACTGTTTATCTGTATCTAGATCAACAGCACCGTCATAAACATGGAGTACCAGTATAAGAAAAGGCATTCGCTTTTGCTAAATTCTGTGCCTTAATAAACTCTAGCAAAGTATTAGCTGCTGTAGTCTTTAGTAATAGAGTATTAGGAAAGGAATATACATGACAGAAAATTTGGTGGCTTTTTTTTTTAATGAATTCATTTTTCATTAAACACTATTATTTTTGCTAAGGAACTTGAAAGTAGTTTCTTAAATCTACAATGGTGTGTTCGTTTGCATGAACCTGAAACAATACCCACAATCATAACAGAGAGAGGAAAAAAGGCACCTGAATTTGAGAGACAAGTTCAGATTCCCTACTCCCTGAGGCTTAGGGAGTTTTTCTGTTTTTTTTTTTTTTTTTTAATGCACCTTTTCCATGATCACATCTCCAGTGCTGTCCTGCCCTGTATTTCCCTATTTGTACAAAAAACTTTCGTTTGTCCCAATAAGCTATTCTCGTTACTTCTAACCTCTCTGTATCTACCTTTTTCTGAACTATTACGGTGTCTAACTTAGAATTCACAAGTGCTAGTTAATACTTTAAGAATCCATACAAAATTTCAATGCATTACAAAACAGTGAAGATGTCTCCTGCCGTAAGCAAAGTTCATAGTACTAGTATCTGAATGCTAAACTTTAGATTTTTCACATACACATTTTCAGTATACAGAACATTATGTGAAATTGATGTTATCACTTTTACAAGCCAAATATGGTTGTCTTGAAATGCTCAAGGTAAGTATGTAAAATTGACAGAATAAAGCAGGAAAAACAGTACTGCTGCTGTCCATGTCCTCCCCTCTGATGGGAGCCTTAGCTAGGAATATTATTCTGTAACTGCACTTCAACATTTAATCAACGCAAAATCCAAACCTCAAACAATGAACTTTCTTCATGGGAAAAAATTCTTAGCATCATTAAATATATTAAAATATTATTTGAATTTCACTACCAGGGAAAGGAGTTCCAAACTTCACCTTGCTTATTACCAAGGATACATGTCCACAACAGAACACACATTAATACATACACATATATTTAATAAGAAATACCCAATTTGAAGTTGCAACGCTTTTATTTCGGATCTTTACTGAAATGCATATCAAAATACAAAGTAAAGTCTCCAACTCTTTCATCTCCTTATGCTGGCAATTTCTGACTAAAGTCACAAAACTGTCTTCTCACTTGAAACTATGCAGAACTTCTCATTAGAGAAAAAAGGAGGACGACAAACAAAGGAGGACATGAAGGTCAACTGAATTTAGAATTACTTTGACATCCAAGAAACTTAAAGGCAACATAAGTCACACTGAAAATGTCAAAGTAAATGGGAAATATCCTGCTTAACTGATTTTTTGCAATGGCTGAAATACACAAATTATTGGCTGAAGTAATCAAAGAAAATGTCAAATAGGACTTATCACAGTAAAAGAGAAGTAAGAGAGATCTCTTTGATACTGGTGTCCCAAGGTTACTGTAAAGGAAAGAATAATAGTAACTTGACCTGAAGCAGTTACTAGCCTTTTTTTTTTTTTTTTTTTAATTTGGGCGAGCACAGACGTCCTTCACATAAGGCCACTCTCACACAAGTTTTCTGACCCTGCAAAGGTTAAAAAAGGGATATTTCCATTGCTTTAAAAGCATGTTAGGTAAAGATGCTGTAAATCAAGTTAGTAAATAGTTGTTAGAAATCACACTGATATATTCAACTCTATAAAAGACTGATGAATAGCTGTAATTTTCTTCTACAGGTTTGCAGGAGTGTGAATTTGACAACATTTTAAAAGCAGAATCTCCACTAGAAGATGAAATAAAAATATATCAGTCAAGATAACCACCAGCACTTCATGGAAAGTCCATATTTTTATATTTGGTTTTGGTAACTTGAATAGCATCAACTGCACAGATTTCAAGTTTCTTTCTGAGAAAGCATAGACACTCTTTTAAAAAACACATTTAGCCACAGGTTATCTCTGTGATGAGGTAAATGCGATCTTCCATACACCACAAAAAGTACTAGCAAAAATGATGTGAATAAACATACTAGGTTTTGCCTTTCCATTCAGCAACCACTTGTTGACATGTGAATCACTGAATTGTAAGTAAATGCAGATACCATTTCCTTGCAGAATTACTATCACTAAATACTTTGTGAATATTATCCATGCTTCTAAAACCTTAATGCCAGTGTTTCAATAATGACTTGACTCTATTGTGTAGAACAGAAGCTACTGTAAACTCAGCTGAAGTGCTGCTGGTACTAAGTGCTCCAGTTCTACATTATGTAGCCAGATTCCATCATAAACTGCATTTGCTAAAAGGCATGGAGGTCTCTTTGCTCTCTGCTTCTCGTCCTGCATTTCTTAAACATACTTCGTCCTGGCTGTAATATTCACTGGACATTCACAAGGGGCAATCAAGTTTATTACAACAGGAACAGTTTATACTGGGGGAAAAAATGGCTGCAAAGGAGCTGCATGATAAGCAAACACAAAACAAGGGAAGGAGTAAGTAATATCAGTAGGAGTGATAGGGAAGGAAGAATTTAGCTTTTTGTCTGCAGCAAGACATTACTGGCCTAGCTGAATGTGATACTGTAGTCTGACCCACTAACTTTCGATCTAGTGAGGGATGTCCCTGCCCATTGCAGTGGTATTGGAACTAGATGATATTTAACGTCCCTTTCAACCTGAGCCATTCTATGATTCTAACTCATGATTATTTTAGACTTTAGTGTATGAGCTGCTATCATGCCTCTGGATACAATGCAGAGCTACCCAGGCTAACTGATCAATGGCCTTTTTTTCTGCATATTTTTTATTAGAAAACATATTAAACTGTCCTCAGAGGAAAAAAAAAAATCAGCATTACATAAAACAAAATATGATAAGAAATATTCTCAAAGTCAAGTCATCAGAATTGTTGCTGTTTTAGGCAGAAAATACAGTTGAACATTCTTTTTTGTCACTGCATATAGTACATAATTTTTACAATTCTCTCCTGAATGCAGAAACATCTCCTTTCTGATGATGAATAAAACCTCCTTGAAGTGCACAGAAAGAAACAGAAACTTAATTTGTTTTCATTCACAAGTGCAAGCATGAAAAGATAATTTGTCATTTCTTGTTTTAGAAAATTATGCTGATATGTTTATAGACAGCTACATAAAAATTATGGTATGGCATATATAAATGACAAAACAGGAAATTGAATGCCACTTTCTTGAGTGAGTTCTCTGACTTAATATCCTAGGTTTTTCTTTTTCTGATGTTTATTATCCCAAACATATTTATGCATATCAGCAAATTTCCTTTTGGCTACATTTGAAAGGCAGCTGCATATTTTAATACCCAAAAATACAGAGAACTGATCTTGGATCTAACAGCTAAGGGCAAGTCAAGCAAAGGTAACAAGTTTTCTCAAGCAGCTAGCATAAATCACACGAATTGCAGGAACTGGGCAAACTGAGGAAGGCAAACAGCTGCAACACAGAAAGGTTTTCTAGCTGAGGACAGTTGTTACTTGAGACGAGTAAATGACTGGAGCTTAGAAAGGTATTTCTTCAGTGAGCTGTTTGAAGAACAAACAAGTCCTTTACAACATTTTCAGCAGAGGACAGCAAGTAAGATACAAAGCCCAAAGGTGTTGATCCTAACATTAAATTTCCCTACCATCTCAGAAAAATTGAGACATTTTAGCTGCCTGGGCAATTTAATTCACAGCCCACACAAAAATGTACAGCTTTATGAGACTCTGTCCTTGACAAATACTGAAACAAAGCTGTTAATTCTACTTGGTGGCCCAACGTTATCAATATGTCCCAAGGATCTTCTAAGAAAACATTTACTTCAACACACACAGAAGTCACTGAGTCCCACCAACACAGAGAACTTTCCAAAATTCATAGAAGTTCCTTCGTCATAATTAAATAACCATCAGCTAACACAATTAATCCAACTAGCAGTTACATAGCACCTTAGCTCCCAACATGAGATTTAGAGAAAGAAGCTGTAAACTGGCAATTAGAAAGAAAGCCTTAACCGTAACCCTCAGGAATTCCTAAATTCTCAGCTCTAGCTTGGCTTTAATGTTTTTCCTTGCTCAGACAATCCTGTTGTTATACTGTCACATGGAAACACATGGAAACCAACTCAACTGGAAAATATTTTAACTGGTGACAATTCACTTTTTATCGAAAACCCTATTTTGAAAATTCAAAATGCAATAATGTATTATTCTTTCCATGCTATCATAAGGAAAAGGCTATACTACAAATTTTTAATAAATTTTTCTGAGAAAAGCATTTAATAAGTAGATTTCATAAAAAAATATGCAGCTGTTTTTCTCAGAGTAAAAAGGTAAGAGGTTACTGCTCTCAGAATGGAGATTACATGGAAAAATGACTATCTAGTATGAGCAGTATAAACTTATAGTAAAATCATTTTTCTCACAGACAGACATGGAAAATATTACAAGAGTTACAAGAGATGCAAAATGGCTGTGTTTATTTGAGAATTGTTTTCCCATTCTCCCAGTGCTTTGTAATTTCTACAGGTAGAGACATTCAATTATCATTTAACAAAGAAGTGGCACACAATCTGTCACAATCCTATAAAAATGCCCCTGTAAGTAAGGAGAGGAGAGCACACTGTACATCCCATACATCTAATTCTTCTATTTACATCATGGTTGCATTATGTTTGCTTTAGTCTCAACAAAATGGTAGGAATGCACAGAAGTCTGCAAGGCTGATAAAATGCTTGATATTTTATTATGAATGCCTCTTAAAACACACTTTGTAAAGTACACTGACCAACAAAAACCCAACAAAAAATAAACCAACAAAAAATAAAGTGGCTTTAATAGGTGGCACATCTCCTAGGTCAGTAATGAATTCTGAACAGTATCAGGAATGAAGAGTGACAGATAGAGACCATGCAGATATTAAGTGTTGCCCACTGCGTATGCCCTTAAAGCATGTAACTGTTATGACATATATATTAAAATATATGTTGATCTGGTCTTGTCACCTGCAATCTCGCTACAGGAAACTACTTTCTGAATTTCTGCAATAAAGTGCTGAAAATTCATACTATTTATGTAAGGTGTTGATATCCCTTACCAATCTTAATAAACTGCCAAATTTGTCTTCCCTTGTGTTTTTTACATTGTGTAAGACAACACACAAAAACACATTAACGCGCCTGAGCCTAAAGTAAAGGTTTAAGCTTTAACTCTCCAATAATGTTTTGCACTGTGATTCTATTATGTAAATAGCCCAGTTATTGAAATAAGTTAAAATTATATGCTTATAATCAGAATCTGAGTGAAGATCAAAGCTTTATCATGCAGTTTATAAAGTGAGCAATGAAGTTTAATACAGTATACAATTTTCCAAGAGCTAGTAAAATTTGCATTAGCTCCAAATGAAAGGGATCAGAACACATAGGTGAGAAGCATGCATTTAAAGGATGTAGCTAATGACAGTTCAGTAAGGTGATATGTTCTTGCCTTTTACAGAAATATGCATCTCCAAAACCTTTTGTATTTATTTGTGCCATCATTCATAAACAAACAATCTAGCTCTCTGAAAAAGAGCATTTAAAATCACATTGCTATGGATATTGAACTATTGAACACTACATAGAATTCCGCTAATAACTGCCCAAAGGGTATCTGTAATATTGACACCTTATTTTAGAAGTGAGAGCACAATGCAGTCAATAGACTTGTCAGATGAGTCTTCTGTTCACAAAACATTTCTACCAGGGAATTTCTTTCAGACTTGGAATTCTGGATTCCATGAGTCATGAAAATGGAGAAAAATATGGTTCTAAGCCTTTTTCAAAAAAACAAGAAAGTAAGGAAAATGTAAAGTTGGTTTTGCTTTTCAGAAACAAGTTTTACAGCAGCATCTCCTCCAGCCCTATTCTTTACTAACTAACTTGATCAATTATTGAGATCTTTGCCATTGAATAAGAACTGTTTGATATTGCAAATGTGTCTTATAGCCAACTTTCTTAGTATTTTAGGAAATTTAGGCTGAAGAACAACAGAATTAGAACCTTCTGGAATAAAATCTGTTTCTGTTGGATCTTATTGGCTATGCTGAGACAGTGCAAAGATGCCTTTAAAGCTATTCACTTAATCCAAAACAAACAAATTGTTACAGGCCCAATATAAAGAGTAACGTTTGGGAAAAATAATAATGTGAGATATGCAACTCGAAGCCAGTCCACACATGCACTACACCAGAAAAAGTACCAAATATATGCAACCAAACTTAAAGCACAAAAGACCTGACACAACTTTATCTCAACCCAGAGACTTAAAACTCTACAGTCACATTGGTGATTCAGATAAAGGAAGAAGCTACACAAATACTGAAGGTCAGAGCTTATCAATGTGCCCTTCTTACAGCTGGTTCCTACATCAGTGAACTGATATTATTATAGTTGATCTTTCTTTCAAAACTAAATGCAGCATGAGTGGTTCTTGGATCTGTCCAATACTATAGTGGTATAACTCATGTAAGTTACTTTATTAGAAGCCAGCAAATCATAATCAATTCCTAGATTAACCAATGAAAAGAAAACAAAAGAAAGAAATTATTTTCAAAAACTAGATGTATAAGAACAAATAAAACATGCACCAAATTATATCTTAGTTCCACAGTTTACCATTTGTGGAAATAAGAAATCACAAATTTGTCAACTAAAAATATTTTACATTAGCTCCAATTCTTATGATATCAGTTTAGAACACAGAAATTGTACAATCATATTGGTACAGACATGCCATTGATCATCAGTCACCATAAGGATGAAAAGTGTTCATTGTTATATAGTAGTAAAAGTGGCTTTATTATAAATGATTCTTTGAAAATTATAACTTTTTTCCAAGCAACAAGCACAATCTATTCAATTTTCTACTTTTTCTCAGTTTAGGCAAGAGATTGTTCATCATCAGTACATTTGCACTGGATTGCATTATCTCTTTATTTTGAACGGTTTACACTTTCTGCTTTAGTGTTCCAAGCTTAAAATAAATTGCACTTACTGACTTAAAAAAAACATCATAATAATTTGGAGCAGAACACTTTGCCAAAGTAAAGTTTCATATACATTTTGAGTCTGCTTTAATGTAATGGCCTCTTTGAATCTCCATTTTCCACAGTAGTTAAATCAAAAACCATCCTAGATAGACATAACTAAGTATATATATAAATCCTCAAGCATTAAAATGGAGGCCTTGCTTCAGAGTCTATTTATTTAACAAAATCTTTGCGACAGAATCATAGAGTGGTTTGTGTTGGAAGAGACCTTTAAGGTCATCTAGTTTCAACCTCTCTGCTATAGGCAGGAACACCTCCCTCTAGACCAGGTTGCTCAAAGTCCCCCCCCCCCAAAAAAGATGCCTTTTCTTTTAATCACCTACTTTAACAACATGACATCTACAGGATTTGCTGTTTTCAGAACTAAACTCAAGATTATAAGTACTCTAGCACACTGACAAATATGACCAAAGCTAGTAAAATCTCAGAAACAATAAAATGGAAAGATCACAAGAGGACAGAGATAAACAGCACCAGGGTCTGAAATCTACAGTCAATTCTATTCACCTAATAAATACATATACACAATTTTTAAAAGAAACAGATATGTTGATAGATAATAGCTCTCAAACAGAGAGAGGCCTGACCAGCCTCTTGGTTTAGAACTTTTCCTGATATCCAACTTGAACCACCCCTGTCACGGGTTCATGCCATTCCCTCAAGTTATATCATTGGTCATCAAAGAGAGATCAGCGCCTGCCCCTCTGCTCCCCCTCATTTTATAAATGCCTCAGTGAAGAAGGGAAAAGACAAAAGACTACGTATTCAAAATAGTTTTAACAGAAAAGAACAGAGAGCCTTCTTAACAATTAGAGTAAATGCATTTGCTTTACGCCTGCATCTGGGCTTTACCCATAGCGTCACTACTGACTGTCTTTGTATTCCCTAAGAATGACTTCTTCCATTATTTTATTTATTTTCTCTAACCATTGCGTTCTCCTTCTTTGGGAAAACAGCTTTTCCAGTTTTCTTTTCCAAGTTACTTATATCTAGAAGTTCACACTCTATTAGCTGCAACACGGTTAAAAACTGGGCTTTTTGTAAAAGTATTTGAATTTTAAATAGCCATACTTTGTCTTAGAACATAGTTAGAGGAAAAAAAGAACACTTTCTAAACATTTAAATGCTTCACTTCGTGAATCATGTTTTTGGATCTCACATTAACATACATGAATTCTATTATTTCTCTATCTTCTACCAACTTAAAATAATTGATTTGTTGAATGAAAGTCAGTCATCCAAATTAAAAAAAAGACTATGTTGAAAAGACTTTGAAACAGGCAAATTAAATTCACGTGGAGATGGTAAGTCCATTATTCTTGCATACACTGTCACATGCACTGTTATTAAAAATCTGTAGCGCAGTGATTCAAATTCAAAATTGATATAAATAAAGGTACAAATAAGCAATAAATGCAATGTCCTTCTTAGGCACCAGGTAAAAGAAGTTAAGTCATCCCATGATGCACTTCCTCTATGTATCAGCAAATCTTCTAAGGCTCCAAGTTTTATTATCCTATTATTAGCTCTTCATTCTAAACTCATTGATGACAAAAAATGAGTACACAGACCAACAACTACAAAGGAGGACTAACTAACCATCCCTTTCATCAGCTACCCATCTGTCCCTCAGAGTAGCATGTTCCTTAATCTAATTCATAGTTCTTTTATTTAATAATTTCCTACATAGGTGAGTGTAATACAGGCTGTTATCTACTAAAATTATCAGTTAGCTTAGTAACCACCAGCTGCCTCATCAAATGAAAGAAATATTAGGAAGCTGGTCTCAGATTACCTGTGGTAACTCTCTGTTGTATTTTAATTCCATGTTTCTAATTATTCATTCTATAGGTTTATTCTAAAGCATTGAATACTATTAAAAGTGGAGGACCTGCTACTGGAAGGCCTGTGACACTACAGCGGCTAAAACTACATAAATACATTGCTACTAGGCAAAATCATATCTTAATCTGTATTTATGAAGCTCGTTGCCTATTAGACCAAATCAAATTAGAATATGATTAAATAAATCAAATTTGCACTCACGAAGACTATGCTTAAAGTGAACCTAATTAATTGGCTTTGTAAATGGAAATTACTGCTTCCCTCTTCCAATCCTCCAACACAGGTTTTGTGGCATTGTCCAAAAACCACATAAAAAAAACAAAAACAAACAAACCACAAAACCAATAAACCACAAAAGCAAAGTTTCAGAACTTAAGAAACATCTCAGACAACCTGGAATCAAATTATATCTCAAGAAAACAATTGTAATGAATCAACAAAGTAGCTTCTATTTACCAACAAGCAGTCTTGATCATTTTCCTATAAGCAGAATAACCAAACTTTAAAAGCTCCATTATCTTTAAACACATAAAAAAAAATAATATTTTAGGAATCCTTTTAAATGAAGATTTCAAGGGGGATGATTAGGTAAAATCTATTAAAGCAGCCAAAACAAGTTAGTTCCCTGATCTCTTCTCAATTTGGATTGTGCATATTTGCAAGGAAGAAATGAATGCTCTCTATAAATGGAAAGCATAAGATTACATACTATATTTTGTGCTTATTGAATAGCATTAATTTTGACCGCTCTTGTCAGTTCAGTATTTACTTCTAGCTTTGCTTATAGCTTAAAATTAAAATGCGGGATATGAATTTTCGAGAAAACCTGAATAAAATAAGTACAACAGAATTTAAAAGTAAATAAGGTTTTCTTTATCTTACTATGCACTTAAATCAAAAATTATGATAAGGCCTGAGGGAGATCATCTTAGCAGATAATTATTCAAAAGAGCACCAAAACTGTATTAATATTATGTCAGTGTCTTGGAAATAACATTTTAATGCAATGAAGGACAACAATGGAAACATTCAAGCCTGAAAGATCAAAGCATGTTCTCTATCAGTGTTCTCTGTAAGCGGAGGTGGAAAATCCTGACAGGATCTTACTGCTCCTGTAAAGAAAATAATCTGTATCTTTCTACAAAATATTTACAAAAAATGCTTTGCTTTTATTTGTTACTGTTACTGGTTTTTTGCTATTGTTTTATTTTTGTTTCAGTATTTCACAAAACGTTTTCAACAATAATTAAGACAGCCACCAGAAGCTGTAAATAAACTTACTTAAAAGCTGACTCTGATGTGAATCTACATCAAATCTAAATACAAAATGACTAAAAAAACAAAATATAGTATTTTGACAAAATAACTGGCTTGTCATTATTAGTACTGAGTTCTGAATAAAGGCCAGAACAAAATTTTAAAAGAAAACATATGAAAAAAATCTTTTTCAATATGGAAATTCTGATCCCTGAAACCTTTGTCAACTAGCCTGTTTTCTCAGTGATCATTTACATGCATTGGCTTCTCTGTTTGCCTTTTTTTTCTTTTATGGAGACCATTTCTTTTTTCTTTAATCATTTTCCTCCTAGCTCTGCTAGAAAGATACCCAGCTATCCATATTTTTCTGATGCCTTCAGAGACTTGCTCTTCTGCTGGGATAGTACCTTGGAAAGAGAGAGCAAATATACACATGCACACACAGAAGAGAATTACTATTCTCAAAACGTTCAGCACAAGCCTTGAGATAACGAAGGCAACAAAGCCGGTGAGGATTCTGTAGCACAAGCCTTACAAGAAGCAGCTGAGGGTACTGGGATTGTTTAGTCTGGAAAAGAGGAGGCTCAGGGAAGACCTTACTGCTCTCTACAACTACCTGAAAGGAGGTTGTGGCAAGGTGGGATTTGGCCTCTTCTCTCATGTAACTAGCAATAGGACTAGAGGAAATGGCCTCAAGCTGTGCCAGGGGAGATTCAGATAGGATTTTAGGAAAAATTCCTTCTCTGAAAGGGTGGTCAGGCACTGGAATGGGCTGCCCAGGGAGGTAGTTGAGTCACCATTCCTGGAGGTGTTCAAGAAATGTTTAGATGTTGCACTAAGGGACATGGTTTAGTGGAGAAATATTGATAGTAGGTGGATGGTTGGGCTGGATGATCTTGGAGGTCTTTTCCAACCTTGGTAATTCTGTGATAACATTAAGCCTTAATGGTTGAAATTAATTTCTTCATAAGAGATTCACTCCGTGTCTTCTTCCCATACAAAAACTTCTTGCTCCAATTCCTTTGTTACTGTATTCCTTTCATCAGCTACATTATGCTTTTTACTTGACCATTATTCTTTTAGATAATGGTATCTAGGTACAGAAAATTATTACCAGTTATTAGTGGAATGATAGAATCTCTAAGGTTGGAAAAGATCACTAAGATCATCTAGTCCAACCATCAATTCATCACCGCTAAACGAACTCCCTAAGGGCCACATCCACACGTTTCTTGAACACTTCCAAGGGATGGTCACTCCATCACTTTCCTGGGAAGCCGGTTCCAATTCATTACCACCCTTTCTGAGAAGAAACGTTTTCTAATATCCAACCTGAATCTCCCCTAGAACAACTTAAGGCTCGTCCTGTCACTAGTTACCTGGGAGAAGAGGCTGACTTCCACCTTGCTATACCCTTCTTTCAGGTGATTGTAGAGAGTGATAAGGTTTTTCCTGAGCCTCCTATGGAAGCATGCATTCTTAATGGTTGATTCTGGTTTTGTCCACATCCATGATGTATGAGTATGCAGACAGGGTGTAATTTCTAGTTAATTTTCCAAGTTTCTGATAAAAAAATGAAGACATGGAGTTCTCTTTTAAAAGCAGTCATGACAGTAAATAACAAATATCTTTAGAAAAACTTTCACAAATTAGGAAGTGTCTATAAAACCTACAGGCTCAACTCAGCAATATATGGTTTATTATTGACCAAGACTATGCTTCAGAATTTTACATTTCACCTAAGTTTTGGTATAACAAAAATCTACTTTTACATTCTTTGTAACTACCAAAGTATTCTGATAGTGAAATAAACTGTTTTTGAAGATGAAAATAAAGGTGCACTGTACAAGATTTATGTTCTGAGTTTGCTGTAATATTCTGGTTTACTATCAGAATACCCTTCACTGAATAAATACGTTTCATTAACTTACAAGTAAGTGTAAGTGAGCTTGCATGCATATGAAAAGCAGGATGATGAAAGACTAAGATTTCCTTGTTTTCATGAAGCACTCGGCACAAGAAGGGAGCTCATGCTGAAAGTATGTTTATCTACTCCTAAAAGCATACTGCTCAAAGTCAATCTCCAAGAAAACGATAAAATAGAAAGCTACAAGTACTGAAACTGAGACTTAAAACTGGCACTTGGCTTGAGATAGTGAGGTGCATTCTCACCAGAAATTTACAACAATCAGTAAAATTTGATTTGTGTTTTCCTTTCACTATAAACACAGATGGTATGGATGCTAGCACCAATCCTGTCATGCTCCAGAGTAAGAATTAAAACCGAATAGAGGGAGAAAACTATTCATATGTAGTATTCTATATATAATGTCATTCACTTTAATTAGAATCAAAGCTTGTCTTACTCTGTTGGGCAATACAGAAGGATTTATATTTTATCAACTAGTTATTACATCTGAATGCACAGAAATAATAACTAGTATCTTTTTTAAATCTTCCTTTTAACAAAAAGACAACTAGCAGCATACCTCTCTTCTCTCTGTGAACTTCCTCCAAAAGTTGTTCTTGCTTTTTTATCTGTTTAAAGAGAGACTGATGTTCAGACTCCTTCAGCTGTGTAAAGTGCTCGAGATGTTGTTGGCTCTGCAGTAAGTAGCGTCGCAGCTTTTTTTCCTTACTTTCTCTCTCCTTCACTTCCTCACACAGCCACTGCAGCTTAGTCTGCATTAAAAAAATGGAGATAATTACAGAATTCTAGCAAAAATACTAGGACAAAGTTTAATTGTACAAATTATCTTTGGAATCACAGCTTACACATTTGTAGCTATTAATGCATAACAATAATAGAAGGAAACACCCAGATATATTAAAAAGACCCACAAGGTATCTCAACAGAGATACGTTTAGGCTGATAATTGTATGCGCAGAAGCAATATACAGATATTTTTTATTGTAGTTAAGTAAGGAAATTCACATTTACTTAGAGCTTTATATAGACACCAAGAGCTGCTCCTGAGCTTAACATTAATAATGTGTATTCAATTTTTCAGTTAATATAAAATGCTCTTCCCAACACCTTTGTTAAATCACCCTTCTTCAAGGAGGTCAGCCACAATAGGTAGAGCTTCACATAGAGAGCTTTCTAACTCCACACAAGATCTACCTCTGTCATTTCCATCTAGCCTCGAGAAATTTCTGCAGAGCTATTAATGCATTCTACTATTCATTCCAATAAAATTTTCCTCAGTGGAAGTATGGAACACTGGAAACATACACAGCACTACATAAAAAATGGAAATCAGTGAAAAAAAATATTTTAATGAAAAGTTAAAATAGATGTCCCTAATACATTCAAAACTACGTTTTTAAACAATTTTACCTACAAACAGGAAATTTTAAGAAAAATGCAGGAAACAAACTCTATATTTAACATTAAGGTTCAGAAATCACGTCTCAATAATATTTTTCTGAAGCAAATTTGCACTTTCTAGAGACTGCAGTAATCTAGAGAAAAATCAAAAGCCAGAAGAGAAAAACAAAATCAATTCTCAAAAAGGAGCTGTTCAGCAGTAGTTGAAAAAGTGAGTACAATATTTAACTATACTACCAAAAATACCAGTTCCAAGGCCATTATTATCACAAACAAATTTTGTCACTCCTTGGACTCAATGTAAACAATTTCACTTTCAGAAATTTAGGAAAAAAATCAGAAGACTTCAAGTTTTGAATACACATAAGCAGTTGCAATTATGCAGAAATGGAAATGTGGCTAACCATGATGGCAAGATAGTCCCAGATTTATATTATCTTTTTTTAATTTTGCTTTTAACAAATAATTTTATCACTTATTTTAAAAAAAAAAATGAAAAAAGAAGAGGGGGATGAGGGGGATGACACTTCAAGTTCTCATTCTTTCTAGTCTGCCCCCTAGTAGCTAAAGACATTTACAAGAGAAACACGTGCAAATAATTATTAGGTGCACTTTGAAAGAACTATTCAATATGTCAGTATCACTTTTTAAAATAATGAAAGTACATAACATTTCTTCCTTGATTTTATCTCTATTATTGATAGCGTCAGTCTCTCCTGGTCTACAAGTACTACATAGACCATATATCACCAATAACCTCAAATTATATTACAGGCACACCATCCATTTTTTTACTTTCACTTTACACTAGGCAGAAATTTTTTATGTATTCCACAAATTCTTATGATCTACTTTGATCATTAAAAGCTGAATCCTTTTAAAAGATACTGGATAAGAAGCATGTCTTGAGGGAACAGAAGAGAAGCTGCCAAATGAAAAGCAACGGTTCTAATTTACCAGTCATCACTTCAAAACAGTTTTGAAGCATGAATGTATCTACATTATAGAATTCAGAAGCTTTAAACAAAGGTGGAAGAAAAATTCCAGGAATCCAATCTAATAACCTTTAGATTTAACAAAGAAGAGCCTTATTTCAAATTATTTCTTGTCTCCTTAAATATAATCCTGTAGAATAATCTGCTATCTCAAAATAACTGATATAGCGGGAAAGCCAGATCACTGCAGCTATTTCCATACATTTTTTTGCAAATTGTTGTTTATTTGGCTATAGAGATATGTGCTTCTTGTTGATAGTAAAATCTGTAAAATTATGTTATCAGCTGAAAAAACAGTCTGGGAATATCATAACTGCTGACAAAGGAATGCTTTTGCATTTTTTCCTCTTTTAACAGCCTTTTCAAACACACTTTCTACTAAATGATTATGAATGCTGGATATTAGATTGCTCAGCAAGAATTCAGACAACTTGACTATTACCTTTGTCTCTGCTAACCAGCGATGAGGATCATTCAGCACTGTTGGTGTAAGTGATATTGCCTGTAGAGTAGGGAGAGAGAAAGAAATATGCATTAAAAAAGGGTATTAGACAGAAAAAAAGGGAAAATATTCTTTCCAGCTTACCGAAAAATCATCAGCTAAATATTCCTTGCTACAAAGTCCAGCTTGGAAGTCATATCTGTAAATGGTTCGATAGAACTGTTTATCTATAAGCTAGCCACATTTTAAAGTAAATTATGTAATCTCACTGACACACATTTACTTTAAGGTAGAATTAACTGAGGTATGGCAAAATTAAAGTGGTTATATTTTAACTCCATATATTTTTCTCCTAACAATCATTAAAATGTTGTGTGTTCTGAACATCTTCCAAACATCTCTCTGGATCAAGGTGTATATTCCCAGTTTGAAACTATACACATCCTTTTTTGAAAATGCTGTATTTCCAAAATATACAATCAAACTCTGCTTTTAAGTGTCTAATTCTTAGGAAAAAGAGAACTTTAAAGTAAGTCAACTATTCATCCCTCCGTTCTGTAGAACAGTACAGTATTTTCACAAGTAGCATAACCAATTGACTTGTTATCAGTACATCTACAGAAATGCTACATGCAACACAATAAATGACTGATCACAAAATGAAAAAGGGTAAATGACAAAAAGTTTTTCAAAAAGACACTGTTATACATTTTCTGTATTACTAAAAAGGTAGTGACAATGGACTTTGTCATCTTATAAGTTGGAAGACAAGGGGAAAAAAGTCTTATACGCATCTCTCTGAACTGAAAACTAAAATGAAGCTGACTATCAACCTTTTCTCCAGCTCATTCTTTATCTCAGGTGGCCCAATACAGTAATCTTATTATGCTTTTCTCTAATTTGAAATGTTTTTGATCTGTTTCTTTTCTTGTTTCATTGTTGGGTGGGTTTCTTAGACTTTTTTTTCCCCCGTTTGTTTTCAGCACACTTTGAAATTCACAGTGTCTTTACCTACTTTTTGCTCCAAGAGCTAATAATTTTTGAAACAAGCATATTTCTTTAATAAGTATTTATATGGGCTTTATTAACATCAACCTAATTAAAGAAATCTAAGCAATACCATTAAATGATGGACGTATATGTTTTATTTAACATACAAAAATTATCACTGTAGAAGGACACAGCTGAAAAGCAATAATACATGAGGCATATTAACCATAACCAAAGAAACACATACCCAAAAGTTCGGACTTCCACGGCAGCAAACTTCATTCTTTACCGCCACATTCAATCAAGGCAGTATTTGGTTCATAGCTTAAGCATGACTGGTGTTGTTGTTACAGGTGGGAGATTCTTTAAACAAAAATCTGAGCAATACAGGTGGAATTGTTTGTATTCCTTGTTTAGAACACAAGTACATGGTGATCATAAAAAATCCAGTACGTTTTTCTTTAGGGGAGATTAAGCCTAGTGTTTACTTCAGAAGTATTTATCCATTCTTTCACTGCACACCTCAAAGAGGGCTGATTTAGACTGGATATAAGGAAAAGGTTTTTTACAGTAAGGGTAGAGAAGGGCACGGAACAGGTTGCCAGAGAGGTGGTGGATGTCCTATCCCTGGAGACAGTCAAGGCCACGCTGGACCAGGTTCTGAGCAACCTGATTAAGCTGTAGATGTCCATTCATTGCAGGCAAGTTGAACAACATGATCTTTAAAGGTCTCTTTCAACTCAAATGATCATGATTCTACAATGCCAACAGGCACAGGGACAAGCTCAGCTGGACTGTTTGTTTTAATTCCCAGCTATGTGTAATGTCAATTTAAGAGGATTAGTTACACAGAATCACCCGGAGAAAGACAGGGTTCTGTACCATAAGGAATCAAATAAAAGGGGAAAAAAAAATGGTAGAAAAAACAGGTTTCATGAAGTAAGTGAAACAGTGGGGAAAAAAAAACAACTTCAAGTTACAAGTTTGCTGGAACTCTGTTTAAGCTCTGGAAATAAGCGCCTGCTCCACAAAAAGGAGGAAAGAGGTTAAGCTCCCTTCATTTCCAGCATTTAAAAAAAAAAAAAACTAGCAGGTATTTAAATAATTTTTTTCTGGGTGATTTCCCTGTAAGGAGATCTGGGAAAACCTCTCTGAAAACTAGCTGACAGAAGGCAATCTGCTCACTATTGCTCAAAAAGAAAACAACTGGCAAAAGAAAGTAGTGATGATTAATGCATGGGCAGATCTTATAGAATCATAGAATTGCTCAGATTGGAAAAGACCTTCAAGATCATCAAGTCCAACCTCAACCTAACCATACTACCCCAACTCTAACAACTCATCACTAAATCATGTCCCTGAGCACCACATCCAAGTGGTTTTTAAACACATTCAGGAACTCAGTCACCTACATGGGGAGCCTATTCCAGTGCTTAACAACCATTTCTGGAAATAAGTTTTTCCTGATACCCAAACTAAACCTCCTCTGCTGCAACTTGATGCCATTTCCCCTTGTCCTGTCACCTGTCACCAGTGAGAAGAGAGCAACCCTGCTCTCACTGCAACCACCTGAATAATACCTGAAAAGGTATTTGAAGAGAGCAATGAGGTCTCCCCTCAGCCACTTCTTCCTCAGACTGAACAGCCCCAGTTCCTTCAGTCATTCCTCATATAGCTTATTCTCCAAGCCATTCACCATGCCCTTATGAAATCAGTGGGAGGAAGATGGCAGCGCTCATCCCTTTCCGCCAGCAGTTTTATGCTGGGATTCCACTGCATGAAACTTACTACAAACAGATCCAACATACACACAGAGAGTGGTGGCAAGCAAAGCTGCATTGTATTTTAAGAAGTCTGGTCTCTCTGATATTATCCTTGGAAAAATACGGGATTTGGCAGATCCAGAAGGTGAAGGGTACTTGGATAAAGAGGGTTTCTATGTCGCATTGTGCCTTGTAGCATGCACACAGAACATCCATAAGGTTAACCCGAGCAGTCTGAACTTGACTGTGCCATCTCCTAAATTTCATGACACTAGCAGTCCCTTGCTGATCACGCTGCCTTCAACAGAGACTCACTGGACTGTTAGGGTGGAAGAAGAAGCAAAGTTTGGTGATATTTTTGAAAGCCTTTTGCCAGTAAATGGTTTACTATCAGGAGACAAGGTAAAACCAGTTCTGATGAATTCAAAGCTATCTCTTGATATCTTCATATTATCTCATTCTATTTAAATCTATTTAAACCCTAAATATCCATTACCCAGCAACTATCTATTTCAGCTAAATATCCCCAGCCCTACTGTCCCTAAATTATCTATACCAAATGAGTGGTTATGTTGCCTCAGCACACACAGATTCTGCTACAATCATCCATTAAGAAAACAATGAGAAATGCAGCATACTAAAAAACTTAGAATTACTTTGAATTTCTCCATGGAGTCCCGAGAAAAAATTTCACAAGCAGCATCAATTTCAGTTCCTATCATGGTGAGAATGGATTCCTTTTCCATTTCTAAATGATGCAGCTGAACCTTAAACTGCAGTCTCGCCTTGTCCATCCTTCTCAAATGATCTTCTTCATCACTGATCTGTTTATCCTGTAGTTTAAAAGCAACAATAACAAATTATTGCATTAATAATGTGATGTGCATAAAAAGCTATATAACTGTCTTTCAGTATTATAATCACTCTATACCCAGGCACTGAGTACAGTTACTTGCCATGAATATTACACCTTTTTATATAACTCAAGATCCTCTCTTGATTCTCCTAATTCTCCTGGAAATCAGTTGTGAAGAAACTGCATTAAATCCAAACCCAACGATCATCAAGCCTGATTTCATAGACAAAACAATACATTCTATCATGAATCTACTTTTAATTAAAACAAAAATAGCTAACAATACATGTATTTATTTATTAACTTTTTATCTTTTGTTCTGGAGCTCTAACAGGCACCTAATCTCTCGTCACAAACACAGGACCCCAAATGAAACTTGAATTGGCAGTCTGTACGTCCTCAAATGAAAGGTATTCAAAGAATATCTCCTAGTGACTGGCACTGAGGAAAAAGTTTTAAAGATAGAAGACCATTTCTGCCTAAAAACTGTATCTTTCCAATAGTACATGAAGTTGGAGCTAGTTTTCAACTACCTTCTGAAGACTACCTACCCTTCTGCAGCCATATTTACTGAACAACATACATCAAATAACTAAAATCTCAACCCCGAAAAAAAAAATTTTGAAAACCATTTTTATTCAACACTAATCCTAAACATCTGCAGGGAAAGACAACTACAGGAAGTTGGAATATCACAGTAATTCAATTAAACTTCTGTCCCCATTTTTTTTAATCCATGGGTATTTCACTAGTGAACTATGAAAATGCTATCACATACAACAGAAATTGTACCCTGTGCCATTGTACCCCTAAATCAAAATACATTAATTTTGTAAACATAGCAATCACAACCAAAGAGTAGATGCAGCTAATGAACAGCATATACATGAATAGAGTCAAATAGTGTTTAATTTGGCAGGTTACTAGCAAATATTAGAAGTCTCATATTCCTTTCAGAGACAAGAATGAAAAAGAGGCAAGAAGCAAACAGAACTATGTCAGAATTTTTTCATTGCACACTTTCAGAAAAGAAAAAAAGCCTATATTCTTCTCTTAGGGCTTGTATTCACAGCAAAGAGTTAACATAGGCTGAAGATAGAAGTAATATGACAAAAGGAACTAATGACATTTCCAAACAATCCCTTTACCTTATCTATGTTCAAAATAAGCTCATTAGATTTTAAACTCAGCACTTAAGCAGTGATTATGTATTTCATTTATCATAACAAAATATGAGTTGAAATTTAAATTGAAAAGACATAAGGGATCTACAGTATCAATGAGAATCTGTTAACAGATTTAAATAAACTACTAAGCTGAAGCATCTGACAACAATTCAGTATTTCACGTGCAATGAATGAATAAACCTCCCGTATCATGCTAAGCTAAATACTTATAACACAGAATTTAATTTCATAATAAGAAATTGCTGAATTTACATGAGAGTAAGAACTTAGCAACTAGCAGGACAAATATCTACTTTCTAAAAAGTGAAGATATCCTGAAAAAATTATAAGCCATTTCCTGTAGGAAGCAAAACAGTTTTCTTTTTTATGTTTTCTGGAATTTTAATTTAGAAACAATTTAAATTTGTCAAAGGTGAGAAACAATCATTTTCAGTATTTTCTTAATATGAATTAATCAAAAGGCTTTTTGCATTGGAGAAGGTAAAACTTCATTCATATACAGAAATATTCAACAGAAATCACAACGTTGCAAAAAGAAATGAAGATATAAAACAGGACCATGTAAAATATATTAACATTAAGAAAAACATTAAAAAGTAATGCGGCACCAATCATGGAAACAAAAAAAACTCAAGAAAAGAGAAAATGAATTTACAAAATAAAACTTTATTCAGCATCTCTGGATTTATCACTAGATTTTTTTTAACTAATTGTAGGTTGTGAGAATGTGAATTGATATTTGACAGAAAATATTAATAAGGAGAACATTCAGCAACATAAATGGCTGGCAGAGAGCACACATCTCTAGAAATACAATACCAGTATAAGAGAAGAATGCAAATTACTCTAAAAAGCTTGTGTTTAAAACATTCAAGTAGGAAATATTTTTTGCAAGTTACTTAGAATTACTTTTCCCACGATTACATTCCTTATCTACCTCAAATTTGCTCTAAATTATTCATAACTGCATATGCAGAATATGAAGAAAATTGGAAGAGTTTAATTAGGTATTTGTTAGTTACTCGGTTATCCATATTAGAAGAAAAAAGGAACTTATATTCCTACTCTGATAAATTTTTTATTATACCTCACTAATAAGCAGTTTCAATGTATCTTTGGAAAGACACAATTCATAATTAAGCTATTGACTTACATACAAAGTACGTACTACAGCATGTGTTACTGAATGTGCCTATGTGGTTTTTTTTGCTAATTCTATAGTTCTATATCTAATTCTATATTCTATTCTGTATCTAATTCTATAATTCACATTTATTTTAGACATTTATCTGAAATTTAAAAAAGATGAGAGACTAATTATGTTTACCTTTTTTTCCAATTCTTGTTTTACAAACTGAAATTTTTGCCTGAGTTTTGCGTTTTCTTCTCCACATTGGGTTAATTCTTCTGTCAATTTATCACATTCTATTTTTATCTTCTCCAGTTGTTGACACTGAGTCTTGACTAAGCTCTTCTCTTCTACTAGTTCCATCTGGCAGCAAAAGATAAATAGTTGACAAAGTCACTATGTGAGCTACTTTTCAACATTCTCAGACAGTAGAATTTCAAGACCATGGAAGATAATCACAGAATGATAATAATCTCTAATTTTTTACATTTAAGTTATATTAAATGCAATCACTTATTGAAATACAGCAAACATATATCACAAAGATAACAATCAATTAAGGACCTCATACAGTCAAAGTAAAATTATTGTATGCAGTGACTTAATATGACTTTATTGTTCTTATTATGATTTATTGGTGCTCCCCAAAAAGTTAAATGATACAGATTTTTCCTTTACAATTTAGAGTTGTTCTGAACTTTACCAATAATGCAAATTTAACTGCAAAACCAGATCACTTAGCTAAGAAGAATGCCAATGCTAGGTACATTGTAAATTTCTTTAAGACGCTGTAGTACCATATAGTTTTTTTAAAGCGGTAGATAGAAGTCTCAGACTCTACATTTTAAGTCTCTTACACTCATCAGCTGACATCACCTAAAGAAGCTCACTGTTTATGCAAATTTTCCATTACTGCAATCATTTCACCAACACCAAAACTCATTTCATTGTAAGAATACTGCATTTATATCTGCAGGGAAATAACTTCAAAGATTTGGTGGCTTTTCCATTTCTAGAATTGTGTGTTCTTAACACTATTCATAAAGATGTTATAGAGGAAAATGAGAAAAAAAAATTAAAAAATATAAGGGACCTAGGGGCCCAAAGTAGTTGAGTGAAAAAAATATATTAGTTTCCAGTGGAAAAGATGAGACCTGCCTTTCCTCAATTAAAGACGTGCTCCTCAATCAACTGACTGATTTGAGAAATTCTCCAGAATATTTAAAAGATAGTAAATTAAAAAAAAAAACCCTACTAAGAAAATTACACAAACATATCATTATCCAAAAATCAGCTTTATAATAGATGAATTGCAAGATGCAGTTATACATAAAAATACGCCTGCAGAGTAAATTCCTTCATGAGGAAAATCAGGACTATAAATATATGTTGCTTGCTCCAAAAATAATACTTCCCATTTATTTTCATGGAAACTACAATACATGCAAAGAGCACAATAACACTATTTTATAGAGCAAATTCTCAGCTACAGAACACTAGTTTTCAACAGTCACCACTATTGGCTGTGCATTTTTGCCAATGATGAACAAGAGCCAGCATGCAGTGCTCAGAAAAACCTGCAGCAGCGGAGGTGACCCAGTGTCACCACTGCTGAAACATTCCACCCGCTACTTCACCTTGCACATCCACTGTTTGATCTCCATAAATGTTCAGCAACTGTCAATGAATATCGATGGGTATTGCAATTTTCTTCCACGTGGAAGAATTCAATGACACGCTTTTGTTTCACACACACTCCCATTTCAGACACTATTTTGTCAGACTGCCCATTTGCTACCATCTGTGGCATGGAAACAACATGTAACAGAATATTGGTGGGAAGGTTCACCCTCTATTGCCATACCACCAACATCCGCCTCTGACACAGTGGGCCAACATATTAAAATAGGAGGCATTACTTTCTGAGCAGCCCTCAAACATTATACTGGGAAGAAGGTTAAGAAAAAGAAGTTTTTTCGATTTAATTTAGACTTAGGACACAAATACAAGCCTGCAATACCTAAAATATTTTCAGTTAATATGTTTATACAATTATCTTTTCAATTCCTACTAAACGTAACTGTATAATAAAGGATATGAAAATGCAAACAATTCAAGAAACATTCCTCAATCATGTTACCTTTGAATCACAATTGAGAACATTAATTTTTATTAATTTCTAGTATGGTCATGGCAGATGTGTTTGTAATTTCACTGATCTGGATTGAATCCATTTTCTGCCTCTGATTATTTTCAGGAAGAAAAAAAACACCCATTTGTTGAATGCATATAAAAGTTAATTCAATAACAAAGAGATATACACAAATTTTTACATACACATATGTATCTTTATATAAGGTTGAGGTTCCTTCCAACCCAAGCCATTCTATGATTCTATGATAATCTTGAAGATTAATACTTGAAACTCCTGTCATGAGAAAATTTTGTATTTCTAACATTGCAAGACCGTTTTTGAAAAGCAAATGAGAGCAGATAGTAAAATTAGGGAAGAGATTTAAAGGCTTCTGCAGCAGTTAGAAACCGCAAAGTAAACTGCTTCATTTCCTCTGCCTCGTTTATCTATCATTTAAAAATCAAAAAAAAAAAAAAAAAAAAACAGAGACATTGGCTGACCCTCCTTTAAGAGGTTCTAGCAGAAACCAAAGTATAAGCTTAAAGTACCAGAATCTCTGTACTGAGACAGTAAGATCCTTCTCAACACTGACATCACATATGAAATGCTATGTGCTACTCCAGACTACTGCAACATATTATACCCCTGTGCTAACACTCCATTAAAACTAAACTTCTTAACTACCCCATAATTTTCCAATCCAATGCAACAATGCAGCAAATCAGATGAGAGTGAAGCAGAAAGTAACAAGCACAAGATGTAAGAGAGGAAAGAACTGTCAAGGATAAAAGAGCAATTCTTTTCACATCAAAAATCCTCCTCAGATTAGGCTTTGGATCTTAAGAAATGCATTAAATTTGCCTTTATCCCTACTACATCCCTCTCAACTGACTTTTATATTTCAGACTTCACTATTACCTACTGTTGAACAGGGTTATGTACCATTTCGTCCTTACAAAGGTTGGACAAAGATTATAAATGAAGTCAAGACTATCTAGGTGATAGGAAAACACGGTTACTGGGCATAAAAACTTATCGGTGCAATGGGGGAAAAAAGCAAACAAAAAACACAAAAAAAGAATTTAAAATCATGCTAATTTTAACATAACTTGGAAGAGAAGTCTATCCATAAAAGTGAAACAAAAACACAATCTAATGGTGAGTTCAGACAAAAATAAATTATATCACCTATACAATGAAAACCTTATCAGATCTTCTCACAAATTAATATGATTAGCTATTTTGTTGCTCTTACAATGTTTGAATCTATGTTTGAATCTGTTGCCTGCTATCATTGTGTGCTCCTAAAAACAGTTGCCAACCCAAGTATCTTACAAAATTCATTTCCCTCAAGCTCTCCACTCATCTGTGCTGAAGCTGTGAAAAAATTGCATGTAGATTAAAAACTCTAGGAAATTCAAAGCTCTGTAAATGAAAAAAGAAAGTGAATCTCTTAATGTTCTGTTAAGACACAACTGTCAGGATCAATATCAAGACCTATAGTATAGCAGCATCCATACAAGGAAATCATACAGTCACAATCAACTCAGGTTTTGATTACCACCATCCAGAATACATTTCCCTTGACATTAATTGCAATTTCATTGCCAAAAAAAAGATCTTATTTGGATAGATCACTTATGTAACAATGCTAGATGCATTATAAACTAAGTTCCCAGAACATTAAGCATTTCCTGTCAAAATATTTTCTATTTCTAATGATCCTTCCACTAACAGCTACCCAGTGTTTTTTTTTTTATTGCTGTCTTCAGTAAATGCTATGTTATACAGTGCTTAACAAATTGTCATTTCTGCTACAAATGATAACTAACCATGCTTTTCTAAGAAACGTCAATTCGTAACTGCCAAGATGTGGAAAACATGCATTTTAACCTACCCTGCGTATTTTTGAGAAAAGAAATGAAGTTCTTTATACTACCTATGATGAAGTACATCAGCAATCACTACAGTTTTGATTAAGGATTTCATAGCTATTTGTGGTTAAATTGGTTTAATTTTTATATGGCAAATTTTTAATTAAAAATATCTGATGGAAAAGTATATTTATAGTGCTTCTGAAGCACACTCAAATTACATCAATAACTTACAACCTACCTTGAAAACTACTGCCTCCACTAATATGAAGACACTAATAGAACACAGTACTATCTTACATATATATTCAATCATGTAATCAAATTGCTTCAATAACAGTCCAAATGTAGCTCATACCCAAGATTTCATACAAATGTCAATAATTAACTGTGCAGTTTAGAGCATCCATTTCAACTTAACTTCTTCAATTCTCTCCAGACCACTCAAGCCACTAAAATAGTTGCTTTCTTTGCAATGCAATAGCCTTGAACAGGACCAAAGGATGTGACCTCAAGACATTAACTTGTTTCTTACTGAATGAAACACTGTACTTCATTAATTACTACACAACTAGTAACTTTCTTGAGAAATTGTACAGAAATCAGAAGTTCTAAGAACTCATAAAAAAAAGGAACTATCAAAATTAATCTTAAGCATTATATGATCACTGTTTACATTCTGAAAGTGTTTCTAGATACAATGACAATACTCCAACATTGTGCAATTTATATATTTACAAAAATGCATCATCCCTGAAATAAAGCAAGTTCTCTAGTAAAGCCATGACAATAACTTGTTAAAATAGCAGTTCAAAAAGGATCAAACTACGTTAAAACGTTACAGCCTTACACATCTCCTCCTGTTCTGATCACTGATATAGCTAGGTCATTACTTCCAAACTAATAAAAGCTTTTGCCCTAAAACTATTATAAGAGTATGGTTTTTATGATGACTTGCAATAATATGTGTGTTAAATGTTTTACAACACATATTTTACTACTTTCATCCCTCAAAAGAAATAAAAAACAGTTTGTTTTTGGAATTATACAGAATACCTTTAGTATTCTAATCTGAGCATCTGCATCATCCTTTTCTTGTTTAAGGAGTTTTGTAAGCTCTTGAATGTTTCGTTCATGTTTGATTTTAGCATTATGTAACTCCGATCGAAGGTCTGCTAACTCCTGTTGGTGAACTTCTCTTTCCATCTTCAATTGCCTATTAGCTGAATTCATCTCTTCATGCTTAGATTCTTGATGTTTCTGGAGATCTGAGAGGCTCTTATGTAATTCCTTTTTGATTTTTTCTTCTTCTGCTATTCTGTTTGTTAGCTCCACACGTACAGAACTCAGACTTTTTACATCTGCTTGCATTTCTAAGAGTCTTTCCTGGTCTTTTTCATGAATTGAGTTACTAGTTGCAAGTTCTTGCTCCAAATGTTCCTTTTCAGCTTGCATCTGATTTCGTAGAAAGATTTGCTTTTTCAACTCATTCTCTAATTTATTTACAGTACCTTTAACTTCTTTTATTTCTTCTTCCAGAGATATCTGTTGAGACTTCATTTCATTTAGTTTTACCTCTTTGCAATGAAGTTGTTCTTCCTGCTGGGCTCTTTTTGTAAGCACATCATCCAACTCTTTCCGAAGGTTTTCTATTTGGTGTATAGCAGAGAGAAGTTGATTTCTAAGGTCATCTTTTTCCTTGAGGACCTAGGAAATATAAGAAAAGAAATCCAGTGCCACCTAAAGTACTTACAGAAAATCGTTGGAAACTAACTTCTAAGGAAAAAGTAAAGTGCTTCGTTCTGCAAAAATTTCAGAACCTGTAGTCTTTATTGTCAATAAAAGGTATCACTATAGCCCTAGAGTGTGAGAAAAGCTTAAACATACAATGGAATTAAAAATATGCCTAGAATATCGAAATCCATATAGCATTATGATATACTAGCAATTTGACATACACAGGGAAAATAAACACTATATTCAAAGACTTGACCACAGTATACTACATGAAACAATGTATAACTTCATCATTTTTATATGATTAAAATCTTACAAAAATAAGCTACATTAACAGCTATGTGAAAAGAAAAAAAAGCAACATTCATAGCACAACTTTCTTCTTTACAAGAAGAAAGCTTTGATTAAGTGAAGAAACTGCAATACTGGCTAAAGAACAGAATTTGCTGTCTTTTTGCTGTTTTGTAGTTCATTAGAAAATCCAACCCAGAACCTAAGAAGGTGGACAGTTTAAGGTACAACCTGCATAAATAAACTTATATTCATTTCTGAAAGTAAATGTGATGGTTACAAATAAAGACTCTATCTTACCTGATTATTTTTGTCCATCAGTTCACTGATAGCTTCATTTTGTTTTTCCACCTCACGATCCAGTTTCTTACACTTCAGTTTCCACTGTCGGATGGTTTCCTGTGCTCTCACCTTCAAATCTTCTCTTCTTTTCTCATTCTCCAGTCTGAGTGCCTCTGAATGCTTGAATTCAGTAAGGTACCGTTCTGCTTCCTTGGTACTCTCTTCGACTTGATGAGCTAACTGTGCAGACTGGAGTTCAGTTTGCCTACGCCCATTCTCGCTAGCCTTGTAGCAACTCTGCATCTCTTTTAGCTGGTCTAGCATTTTTTGCTGCTGCTTCTCCCTGTTTTCCAGGTCAGACGTTAATGCCTAGAATCATCATAACAAAATACAAAAAATTCAACACTAAAGATATACAGTATGAAACCTTACAAAAAAAAACATATAGCAATGCTCAAAACACACTTCTATCTAAAATAAGAATTGTGTAAATGATCTCTCTGATTACGCAGTAAGTACCCTGTTAGCTCATAGACTCTCCCCCTATGCAATGGTAAATAATTTCAACACTCGATACGAAATATATGGCTATTTTATCCTATATTTTACGTTTGGCATTTATTCTTCTTCTAGCTGTTCATGTTGTTATTAGCATTTCAAGTCTGAGAAGAAATCAGTGGCCTAGATCCTAGTAGGATATGCACATGATATGATATGACAAACAGAATAAATCAAAAAGTAAGATATAAGGAAAATAACGTAAATATATTGAGAGGAAAAAGAAAATTAGCCGGGAAAGAACACCAGTCATCACAACAGAAGTAATCTTTATATGAGCTAGATATTATCCAATTTTACTGGAGCAACAGATAGAATAAGGGTCTTATGAAAGGAAGAGAAGAATACAAAGAAAATACAGCAGCTTGCTGGATGCTTCTAGCATAAATTAAACATTTTTTTAGTATGCATTTCAGCATAATATTAGCAAGCATTCTGGAGACATTAGTTTGTTTCAATACTGAATTAAATTTCATAGATGGAATGAAATAGGAAGGAATAAAAACATGTATTTTAAAAATAATAAATGCTGCTTATCTTAGCTCTAGTGATATTTCCCTGGACAGTCTCATAAGCAAGTTAGTAAAAATGTTTTCCATAAGCATTCTGCAAGGGCATATTCAAAAATCAGTTACTGAAACTTCACTATCCCAAACTGAATTTTATTAAGATTGTGAAGTAGAACATAATATTAGTATTCCATATTTCAGACCTATTTAGACTGCTTTTATGCTGTTCAGTACTTTTTTTAATGACTTAAATGGACTTATTAGGCCTGCTCCATTCAGTCAAGCTTTAAAGGATGGAAAAACTTTAGAGAATAGGATTAGATTTCAGAACAACTGAAACAAATGGGAGCTGTCCTCTGAAATAAACAGTGCAATTCAGAATGGACAAAGGAAAACTATTTTGCCTAGGAATTAATAACTGTCTTTACAAACACACAAAGAATGACTGCTTAGGCAAAGGTCCTGCCACAGTTTTTGTCTGTTTGTTTCTTTTCCCCCCCATCTCCAGTCTGACCATTTCCTCCAGAGAGGCAATACATTCTATCAGTCTTTTCAGGTTAGCATTTACTGTCTGGGCAAGATAACTAGCATGTGACAGACTGTGGGACTGACAGAATACACCACAGTCTGGAACGCATTGCCACTACAGGCAAGAACAATCAGTCCAGCTTGATATTTGTACCCATGATGTAAAACTGGTGTAGGATGCCAATCAGTTGTTCACTTGTAGGATGAACATGCTCACTCTAGACACAGCTGAGATATAAATAATAAATACGTAAACATCTAATTTAATAGGTAATGACGTACGTAATATTACACAGGTGGCAAAATGAAAACAGGAAAGTTTCTGATGCATAGAATTGCAAATCTAGGAAAAAGACATACAAGACATACACTATTTGTTTCACTAATTTTTAAACATGTTTACCAGGCAAAACTACCACCAGGATTAACCTTGTAGACTACACTGACTGATAAGAAAAAAATAACCAGATTATCATTTCACATTTCTTGTCTTTCTGGAGACACTACAGAAGACATCAGTCTAAAACAACGTACTATTCAATTTTCTGCATCATTAAAAAATATATACTTAACCAAAATTCCCCCAGGGAACACATTTCATTAATACAACTATGATTCTCACAGACACTTTAATGGAATACGAGACTAAGATTAAATACAGAAAGCAATGCTAAATTAATAGTACACATTCATTTAATAGAAGTCTTAGTCCCCAAATTATTGATTTACAGTAAAATAAAAAAAATGGAAATATTTGGTTTTTTTATGCTTATGTTAAAACACAACTAATTTATCAACACTAGCTAACTCGCAGGAGGGGGAAAAACAAACTTTGACAAGGATGTACTGACATAAATGTGAATTTACTCTTAATGACAATAAGATCTTTTCAAAGAGGATATAAGCTGGAAAACTGCAGCACATCAACTTTTCACATAGCTTTCCCTGTAAAACATGGGGAATAGAGAAACAGTAGCTCTCCACAGCCTTTATTTTCATATTTCTATAATAGGACTCCCAAATGTATAGACCTGTACTTTCAAATTCCTATTGTGATGCACGAGATCCATATGTTTATGCATGTATGTTAGCATTCATGCAGTTGTCAAAATTCTACCCAATTTGTAGATTTCCCTACTTTCCCTATTTAAATTTGTAGATTTCCCTACTTTCCCTATTTAAAACATTAAATAAACAACTTTTCAGATATGCACGGCCATAAGTAATGTAAAAATTCATTTAGTAAAAAATCTTTTATGTAAAGATGTTTATTATCCATATACATAGAGAGATTGGTTACTAATAATTTTCCAAAACCTCTTTCCTCACGTGGCATATGCATACATTCACGTTACAAGAATTGACATATACAAGCATTAGTTGGAGATATCTGTATCTGTAGTAGTACACCTCACACATCACTGTCCATACTTAAATGTCTATAAAAAGTGCAGGTTATGGTCCTGCCTTTTGGTTCCTTGGAAAATTCTAACACATATTCTCAATTTCTAGACATTCTTTGAAAAATGGTGGAGGATTCATAGTAAACATGTTTAGTTAACACTTCTAACATAACAGTTACAGCTAAGTAATCTCTTTGCCACTTTCTATTATCTGTCTGCACACATCAACATAGTGTGACTTGTCTACAACAAAGAAAAGCTATAAGTCCTAAAATAGAATTTGACTGAATCACTTATCTGTATGTCCTCCTATATGCTCAGAAACTACTTGCTTGTATAAGAAGCAACTCTGGATCAGCCACTTTGGATCAAAGCCTTAAACGGTCAAATTTCAAATGAGATGCCTTCCTGTACTTCGCCATAACCACATATCATTTCTGTCTTAGTTGTAATCTTACTGTTAGTGTCTTAGAACCTGCTTCAGTCTTTCTTCATAGAAGAGGTGCTCCAGCCCTCTGATCATCAAAACTTTCTGTGCCGCCCGGGAATCGAACCCGGGTCGCAAGAATGGGAATCTTGCATGATACCACTACACTAGCGGCACAGTTGACAATAATGGTCCTCCTCGCATTAATATTTAAGGATTTTTACAAAAGAGAACTAGTTTTCTAGCAATACTTAAAAATTTATCATATTTAGTTAGTTGATCCTGGAGTACAATAACTTAATGCTCAAGAGATCTGAACCTAAGTGTTATTTTCAAAACTGATTAAACTTTGTATCAGCCCTCAGACTGCAACACCAGTAATACTTCAGTGGACAGACTCCATCTAGAGATGATGCAAAGGAAGGGTGCTTAAGAAACTGAAAGACTGATGCAACATTAACCCCAAGTAAAACAGTTCTGTATTTATGATTCTAGCTCACTACATATCCAGCATCCCAATATAAAACTTATCTTCCAACTTTCAACAAGAAATCATAGGCAAAGAAAAAGATCAACATTTTCTAGTTAGAAGTAGATACTTATCTGAAATATAAACTAATTATCATAGGCCCTAAACATGTGATTAGTTCAGATTTCCAGACCCTAGCTTGACTACATATCATATATTTGACCTGCATTTTCAACCTCTTTTAAAACTAATCACCACAAATAGGAAACCAAATTCCATTCTAGGAATAGAAAATAAACCACATTGTATATTCAGTGCAATAGTCCTTAAAACATTTAAGAACATTTAAAATGCAAGTAAAGATCCCTCATTTCATACAATTTGACATGCTTTAAATCAGTTATGTGCAAGCAATCTAAAATAAGAATTTAATAAGTCATGTTTCACTTCAGCCACACTTACTATGTTAGTCACTTAAAGTACAAGGGCTGCTTTGAAATTAATGCCCTCTATTTTATGATGTTGGCCCACAACATCAGATGTGGATATGGGTGGTATGGCAGTAGAGGTTGAACCTTCCACACCAATATTCCGTTACATGTTGTTTCCATGCCACAGATGGCAGCAGAAAGGCAGTCTGATAGAATGACATCTGACACGGAAGTGCATATGAAGCAAAGGTGTGTCACTGAACTCGTCCGTGCGGAAAAAACTGCACCCATTAACATTCGACACTTGCTGAACAATTACGGACACCAAACAGTGGATGTGAGCAAAGTGAGTCAGTGGGTGATACGTTCCAGCAGCGGTGACAGCAGGTCATCTCCACTTCTGCAAATTTTTATAAGTGCAGCATGCAGGCCCTTGTTCATCACTGGCAAAAATGCAGAGCTAATGGTGGTGACTGTGTTGAAAAAGAAGTATTTTGTAGCTGAGAATTTGCTCTATGAAATAGTGTTACTGTGTTCTTCGTATCTGTAGTTTTCATGGAAATAAATAGAAGGCATGGCTTTCAGAGTGACCTAAGTAATTTTTACTGAATACAAACTGCAAATATTTCATCACAGTCTGAACTGAATCTCTTACAACTCATGTTTTATCTAACCATGAAGAATCATTGATCCAGAAGGTTTACACCTTTCATACAAACACAAGTTCTGTTAATTGAAAAACTAGAGATACCTACCTAGAGATACCCTCAAGAAATGTATTCATTCATTAAAAGGTATATTGACTTCTCCAGATTTTCCCCAAGCATGAAGTGCTACTGGCACTGATAGGTAGTAGTGTATATAAATGTAAAGATACAGCTGAAACACCTTAAAATTTAAGTTCAATATGTGATTTCAGATACATTTTAAAATGTACATATGCTAGTCACTTTCATAAAGATTCTGGAGCACTACTTCAATGTTTATAAATCACTGACATAATAATACGGATACAGGCTGGTCTATGGTAAAGGTATGGATTTCTCATATCTTGTAAGAATAACTTTTTAAATTTATAAAAGTTGTACTGATTGATTTTCAGATATCCTAGTTGAACTGCATAATTAAAATAATTGGCTAACACTGTCATCTTTAGTGGAAGAAAAGTCAAAATAAATTTTAACAAGGCTCAAAACTTCACTCAATCTTCCTAAGACTAAAAAATCTTTATTTCGAAAGAATTCTAATCTTAAATAAGCAAATCAATGTCTCTCAGGAAACCTGAAATATTTTCAACTATCTGCTGTTCCACTCTAATAAACAATATTATAAGACCCCACTAACCTAATTCAAATCTAATTAGAATTAGAGAAATCTTCAGTAAATCAAATTATTTAACAAGCATAAGAGTTTGTATATGCTTAGGGAGAAACTAGTTTATTGTACTTTTACAATTTATGTACTTCGTTTCCTTAAACATAATAGTAAGGTTGAATCAATTTCTACTTAATTTCGTAAAGAAAAACATATTTAAAATAATTACATATATTTACAAGATTAGGTAAGCCAGAGCAATCAAAATTAAAATTCTCTACAGAATTTAAAAACTAAAGATAGAACTCACTTCTAATGATGAGTTTATGAACATGATTATAATCTTTGTCATCCTCTCCATTTTACATCACATTGTGTGTTTATGGTAACAGGGACTAAATGTACAACACAACTCAAATTCTTGAAAACAATGACATTTAAATAAATGACAAGAAACTTCTTATATCACATGTGGACCAGAAGCAAACAGTTACATCCTCTCCACTAACCAAAGATAAGTTACACTCAGTTTAAACAGGAATGCTCACTTCCAACTGAGAATCAGACTATCTGATAAGAGCAGCTGTTGGAACAGGATTGACAAATGCTTTGTTAGTACATAAGTTTAGAAATTCACATCCTTGTTTCCTTGATGTCTCATTAAAATAATAGCAAAAAAACCCCCACTAGCTATTTTCCTGTTGCTGCTTCTGTAGGTGAATGGCAGTGGGAAGCAGATAAGAAGTACAAAGTATTTTCTGTAAAGTTAATCACAGAAGTCAGATTTCTAACTTGCAGAAATGATAATGACCCTATCCGAGTCCTCTTCCATCAGTATTTTCACAGAGCAGGAAATTAGCATTAGAACATCATTCTGACATTCAAATAGCATGTTCTATGAGAAGAAGTTTTAAGAGATATTTTTCTGTGTGCTTGTACCCCCTTAACTCCTGCCACTTGAGTAACTGGAATTTCTCAGGCACTACAAAAAAAAAAAAAACACACCAATGTGCTTAAAATAATCTATTGCCCAGTCAGAACACTAATGCTGATGGGCAGCAGGTGATAGGCAGCAGGAAATGCATTCTGCTTGCCTTTTCCCTTACAGGAGCAGCCTAGGTTTTTTTAACCTGTTCAACAGCCAATTTTCAAACAGCATGTCGGAACTTATTTTGAGACTTCAATTTTTCCCAATGCAACTTCAGGTATTAGCTTGATTTAAATCAGCAGAGAAGTTGACAACAGAATGGTGAGAATACAGCAGAAGTAAAGAGTCTCTCCACACTTTACAAGAGTAATTGTTCTTTAAGTACTGGAAGGCTGCAATATAAAGACTTCTCAAAGCCCTCTCCAGGGTAAACAACCTCAACTGTCTCTGTTTGTCTTCACAGAAGAGGTGCACTAGCCTTCTGATCATTCTCCGGACTCAGTCCAAGAGGTCCATTTCTCTTTTGTACTGGGAGCCCAAGAACTAGATGCAGTGCTTCAGGTGAGGTTTCATGAGAACAGACTAGAGGGGAAGAGTTACCTCCTTCGGCTTATTGCCCACACTTCATTTGATGCAGCCCAGGATACAATTCGATTTCTAGGCTGCAAGTGCATGTTGCTCGCTCATGTTGCATTTTTTCATCCATGAGTACCTCTAAGTCCTTTTTGCAGGCTGCTCTCAATCTATAAATCACCCAGACTGTATTCGTGTTTGACATTGCCCCAACCAAAATGCAGGACATTTCTGAAACATCTGTCAAGGACCCTCTGGAGTACCAACTGCACCATTCAGCTTGGTGTGTTCTGCAAACTTACAAAGGAAGACTGCACTTTATCCATATCACCAGGGAAGATATCAAACAGTATCAGCACTAACATAGAACCTTGAGGGACACCACTCATCAGTGGCCCCCATCCAGACACTGAATTATAGGTTACAACTCTCTGAATGTGGCCAACCAGCCAATTCTTTATCCACCTAATAGTCCATTCATCAAAACCATGTCCCTCCAATTTAGATGAAAGGATGTTTTATGGGACTATCAAATCATAGAATGGTTTGGGTTGGAAGGGACATTTAAAGATCACCTAATTCCAACCTCCAGTCAAAGGCAGCATCATCTTCCACCAGATCAGGTTGTTAGGCTCCTATTCAATCTGACCTTGAGCACTTCCATGGAGGGGGCATCCACAACATCTCTGGGCAATCAGTTCTAATATCTATCCACCCTCATAGATCACACGGGTTTATCATAAATAAGCATGCTAACAATAATAATTGTCATCATTATTACACTACATCTATTAGTGAAGAAAGGAGAAGTTAGGATTTATTTTCATCAACATACTTCATTATCTCATAGAACAAGGTATTCCAGTTTGACTGAAATTAAACTTATAAAAGTAACTCCATGAACTGCACCATTCGTGGTAACAGCAGATAAAAATCAGGTCATCTTTTATTTGGACATGAGACAAAGTCAAGTAATACAAATCACGAACTCACAGGCAACAGTAAATTCTTTGGTCTGCAAGCTCAGATCACCTTTCAAACTTACTCGTAGAATAAACTCAGTAGAGCATGACAGTCACTTAATTACACTCTAATCTGGTTTATAACATACCTTAAGCATATGGGAAATGATTTACAAAGAAAACTTACCTTTATGTGCAATAAAAGCTGTGCTTTCTCCTTGTCTTTATGCTCTATGCGTCTCTTTAGCTCTTCTACCTCTGACATTGCTGTGTTATGGGTCAGCTTTGCTTTAAGCTCCAAAATATGTTTCTCCAGTTCTTGCTTTTCTCTCTCATATCTTTCAGCTACTATAAAACAGTGGGAACAGAACAATATGCCCAGTAGAAACATGGACTTGTGGAAAGCTATCTTTCTCAGTTTAGTTCTGGCAATTCTCTAAGTGTGACTATTACACAGCCATTGACGAATCTGTGAAAAATGGCTGTAGTTATAATGATAACCTTCCACTGAATAAGAGTAGTGTTTCAGGGCTATTATCCAGTCATTTTAGGGGGTGCCCCCACTCTCTACCCATGGGGAGAAAGAAAAAAAAAACTAAAATAAGAAATGAAAATTCCCTCCAAATTTCAAGCCAAAGATTTTATACAACCTGAGTGTGAGTTCTGAGACAGGTATTGCTGTCTGTGAATTATGTCTCAATACTACAACTACAGTAAAAGTTCTTGATGAAAATAAGACATAAATGTCCTAGGCCAGAATTCTAAAAGCCTTTAGAGGCAAAGAAAATTTCAGTTTGCATATATCTTTCAAGAAAAAGAAATAATGCAGTAAACAAAAATAATTGCTTTAATTTTCATTTCTTCTCCCTCTCTGTATATCTTAATACATCCACTACATTTTCCTATGTTTTCACAGCAGTTGTTATTATTACAAAACAAGTGAAAAAAAAAGGTTTCTTATACATGAAAAGCATAGTTACAAGGAAGTTCCCTTTTAAGCAGGTACTCTAACACTGAAGTAACTGAAGAAAAACTATTAAAATGACAATCCTGTGTTACATGTCTGAATCTAAACCATGAACACAATCATTTTCTAGTACCCTGTATGAGATTTAGGCATCTGACTCCCTGATTTACATTTCCATGACCAAGATAATTCAATAGCTGAGGTATGAAAATATAAAAAGTCATTAACCAAATTAATCAAACATTTCCAAAACACTGGACTCAGAGTAACTGTTCTTCTATAATACTGAATACCACATATCTTTGCTAATGAGGAGAAAGATATTCTCTAATACATTTTGATTACATTTGAAAAGTTTAAATAAAGATAGTTCTCTACCAATATAGTGAAGGCCTCACTAAAGATATAATTCAGTACACAGTTACATGTTGAAATTGTTTAAAATATTTTTCATCTAAATATGATGGTTCCACCCCTAAAATTCTAAAAATTGCAATTAGAAGTCACGACTGAATGATATTGGATTATAAGGATAATATTCCTAAATACTCTAGAATATGATGGTACTTCTTAAGGGATTCTACCAAAAGTTCAGCAGCCTTATTAGCCAGCTATGAAATGGACTTCTGCTATGATTTTCAAGTTGACAGGGTTTAAACTGCAAATGTAATGAAATGTAAATTTTCTAAAAAACGAGTATTTAGGAATAATGTAAAAATACTAACCAATTTCCTTGAATTCTCTCTAATAATCTTCATTTGTTTTAACCATGCAAATTAAGGTATTATATCCTAAATCGCTATTTATTTGTAACAGTACTTATTAACTTGAAAGTGAGGATTTTATCAGTTGTTTTAGTTGGAACAGCAGAGGAACTTAAACCTCGAAGTCAGAATTAACATCCAGGTTGACTAACTAATTTATACGCATCTAGCACCAAATGTGAGAGCTGTACCTGTTCTAATTCTCCTTTCATCTTCTTGTACATCCTGGGAGCTCTGATGGCGCATAACCACATGCGAAATTTGACGCTGCAACTCTGCACGATCTTCTTCTGCTCTCAGAAGTTGGGAACGAAGATCTTCAATCTAAATACATATTGAAGTATCAGACATTTGACATAAAATAGAATGGAAATGTAAATAATATGCTTTTATTAAACCGTAAAAAAAAACAATAATTGTACACAAAGTTAATAAATAAATCTCAAAAGTTCTGCAGATGGGAAACAAAAAAAAGATAGTTGTGTTCCTAGGAACAAGCCACAAATTCTTTATTCAATCAAAATGAAAACGATTATTTAAAGCTGTTATGGTGACCACGGCTGAACATTAATTTCTCCATTCGAAACAAAATATTATTATATATTTTGTCTTTTTACATTCAAAATATCTATATAAAGTTACATATTTTATATAAATTCTACACATTAAATATACAATATGCTAATTCTTGAGAAGCATACAAGCCTTTTACATACAAGCCTTTTACATTTTTTACTTTCTTTCTCTCATATACAGTTACAAATGTTTAGGTAAAAGGACTTTTTTGTAATGCTATAATCGAGATTCCTGCATCCTTAAGATTCAATCTTATCTGCATCAGCAGGCATCATTTAGAACACACTTTGGATCATTTTCAAAATTGTTTGTTTTCTTAATATTTTTCCTCATATGATAGTGTGCAATACAGCAAATACTGCTCTGCCACTGGTGTATATGAAGTCATGCACTTTGCATAACAATAATCACTAATATAGCAGTTGTTCTAGACCATACTATGAAGGGCAGTTACAAATAATGTGTTTACTTGAAAAGTACCACAACTACTGTTACTTTTCTTTTTAATAAATGAACATGCATACGAAACGGTCTATATTTGTACTCAAATCTTTCTTTCTGAATCTCCTTCTTCCCTTTCCAAAATAATGTTATCAGAATATGAGATAGGAAGATTAATTAAAAAGACTCTGAAATATCCAAATATGAAAACTTTAGTATTTCCAACACACCAAAGCTGTTACCTGATGCAAAAGAGCTTCTCTATTGCTTTCTGATTGATTCAGCTTTTTCCGGGACTGCTCCAATTCTTGCTCAAGCTTTCATTACAGAAAATGTTGAACAAAAGAAAAAGCTACGTGTGCATCACAGTACAAAAGTGTTTTTTAACAAGTTAATTCTGGTGCAAATTAATTGGTACAAGCTATTACTTACAGTAAAGTATAATATATACCATGTTGTTATTTATCCAAAACATTAACATAAATTTTCACTTGTACTAAATCCCAGGTATATTTAAATTATACAAAGAAAGTTTAGCTTATAGACTATAGTTTTTGCATACTTGTCTACATAATATGAAGATACCAAGTGGCAAATATAATCCAAAACAAACTAACAAAAAGAAACAAAACAAACAAAAAAGCATAAAAGCTACTTCTCACAGGATTGTAAGTAAAACAAAAGAAAAAACTAGTAATAAAAGTTTTAAAAACATGCTAGGATTTGTGGCATACTTTCAAATTCTGTGCTTATTTGCGCTGTGTTCAAAGACGCATTTCAATTGTTCTGGAAACAAGATAACTGGAAAATTGAAGAGCCCGGACTTCCATACAATTAGAATTTTCCCTAAAATACTGTATCAAGAGAATTTAAGAATGTGTAATCAGAAGTAGTCAGCAAACTGATTACCATTTCCAGAAACAGAAAACAAAAGCTATGAAATATTTTGTGAACTCTGTCAAAAATAACTCAAAGATTGGAAAGATGCACATGGAAATGCAAATAGTTTTTGAAAGCAGAAATTGTTATTGCAGAGATAATATCCCTTTTGTGAATGCTACGAGGCTGGCAAATGGGCAAAGTAAACAGGAATAGTATTAATGGAATTAAAAGGGTAACAATATAAAATACTGCACTGATTGTTTAGCACAGAGGTTTAGCATAGACTTTGAAAGTACTGACAAGAAGGTTAGACTTGATAAAAGAGGGAGAAAAAGCCTGCAAAAATGCAGTATGGCTCTTGCAATCTGCAAAAAATAAAAGAAATATAAGCAATTTTGTTTTCTACAGACAGTAAAAAAAGCAACAGATATTTCAGAAAGAAAAATACTAATAATCACTAGTTTGCAAAATAAGGAAACAAGCATAAATTGCTGGGATGAAGAAAAGTTGCAACATTGGGCTGCTGAAAATACATGACAGCTGACTACAGCTATTTGACTCTGTTCAGAGACAAATCAAAAAAAGAAATCAAGGATAATCTACAAGCTTGTCTGTCTGGCAAGATGGAGCAGTTGCAGAAGAAAGAGACTGTAACTAAAGAGCTTTGTAAGAAAGACGTAAGTTTGGTGTAGTTGCATTCTGTTTGTCTGATATAAAAAAAACAACACCATGTTATGTTAAAGAGTAAATAAAGGTTTATCCTGCTGGTTTCTCTGAAGGATGAAGCTTATACTACAATATATGACATTATATGCTCACTTAAACCAAATAAAGAAGAATAAAAGTAAGGCTTACTTGTTTCTTTTCACTTTCATATTTTGCAAGTTTATTTTTCACAAATTCTTCTGTTTCAGTTGCTTTAACATCTTGTTTCTTTAAAGCCTTTAAAAGTGAAAAATGTATTGTGAACTTCATTTAAGAAATTAGATAAATATTCCTTGTAAGTACGTTAAAATGAAGTGATCTCCTGACATATTTAAGAAAAGATCTAAACAAGTGCTTTCTGACTATGTCTAAAATTTCCAGGTGAAGTCAATGTATATTGTTATGAAAAAAAAGCACATGCATACATAAACACACACATACACAGAACTGGGCCAAATACGTAACAACTAGCAATAACATCCTTCCAATGTATAGAACTCCAGATGCCCAAGACTGACCCAAAACACTGCGAAATGAAGGACTATGAAGCTGAAGAGATCCCCTACAGATAAGCTGTGAAAATACCAGATGAGAAGAATATATTCTCCAGTACAGAATGTGCAATTACATGACATAGATGCACTGCAGTGAGGAAAACGCTTCTATAAAGTTGTGTTGGAATTCTGACAGATGTTTAGAATTGCGGTGTTAAATCAGGATTAACTGAATCATTCCTGATCTAAAGTTCTCAACACTGTCATGCTTTACTTCAAAACTAAATAAAGACAAACAATACCGACTTTTCCTTCCCTGCTCCAAACTGAGTGTCTGAAATCACCAACATACATTTTCTAAAGCATCTTATGAAAATAAAACTGCTTTGAATACTAATTTTGAAATATTTTCCTTCTATAAACCAACATTATTTACAAAACATAGCTAATTACTGGCAAAGAAATGCAGCAGACATTGCATGAGATTTGTAACATAAGCAACCCAAGCTTGGGTATTACAAGCCACAACAAACTCATCCACTTCATTTGCTGTGAATTTGACTAATTGCGTCAAAAACTCACTTCTTTGCTATACAAGACCAAGCAGTTTCCAGGCTAGCCACAAAATCAATCCATTAGAGATCTTAACACACACCTTTTATTTTGATCCAATATCAAAAAACGTGAATGCATCTATAGCCTGTCCAGAACAAAAAGCTTTTTTTCAAGTCTATTCTTTCTGAATTTTTGTATTTTACATAGTAAAGGAATAAACAAATATCCCTAAACTAATATCCCTGAAACTGACTCCTGTCATTAGTGCAATTTCATGCAATTTTGAACATTTTCTATTTTATGTATACTGGGGAAAGTTTTCACTTCATTAAAAATTCATCCATAGAAGTTTTATAAGTACCTTTGTAGAGAAATAAATGTATGCCTATGTTTCTCTTAACCTTATATCCCCATCTCGTAAAATTTATGGGTTTCAGTATATTTTGGCTTCCTCACTTGCTTGAACAGTTTATACTAAAAATGAGATTGTGGAAGCTATTTATTATAACTATGTCACTGAAAATATTATGCTACATAAAGAATTAGGGTTTCCTTTTACTGATTCATAATCAGATACTGCAAGATTGTAATGTATCCTAAGGTATTTTTCTAACTACTCAGCACATATTGAAATCAGTCCTTACAAGTTACCAATATAACTCAACGTTGCATTCAAATCTGACACGTTTCCACTTTGCTCAAAAGGACTCTAGGAAGAACTGCCAAAAAGCTACAGCATAGGGAAAAAAACAAGCCTAAGATCAACACTGCAGCTAATGCTGTTACTGCACATAAGGTGGTGGTTGTTTTATTTTTTAAGTGATACACACTAACTGCAATTGTTTCATTTTTCTAGCAAAATTAGAAGTTCTGCTACATACAGCCAATTGTATGCCAATTTTATTTTTGGCACTAAATTAGTAATTAATTGTAAAAAAACACATTTCTTCATGCGCTGACTTTGCTAGGAAAGTCAGCATATAAAGATAATGAAACTCAGTTTAAGGAGAACTAAATTGTAGCTCAGTAAAAGCTGAGCTGGAATTAGAAATACTAGGAAAACTTTCAAAGATGTCCCTGCTGAAGGCAAAAAGTACATTTCTGCACCACTAGTACATCCAAACTCATAGAAAAAAACACAGAAATCAATACGTCATTTCAACTTACCGGGATCATTGTATGACATTTAGACTATTAATCAGTAATAACATCAAACAAAAAGGTAGTCTTTCATATCACTGATACTACAAATACGATGTTCACTTTTATTTTCTGCGTATTGTTTTTAAAAACACCCATAATCATTTATTATTAAGAGAAAACACTTCAAATATATCTAACTTAAAATACTATAAAAAAAGAATGTGACAATACAATAAAATGAAACATACCACCCATGCACTGCTTCAACTGTGAAACACAGGTTTCTCCACTAGGTGCCAGATAGACCACGAGTTAAGCAATTAGAATGTCACTAAGAAACAAAAATATTTGGTCATCCACAACCAGACAAGCAGCAGCTTTTACTAATGACTCAGAAACTATGTAGGTAAAAGATAGTTCTATGCTTGCCCTCTTTCCTAATTATCTATTACTGGCTTATGCCCCTCTTGATCTCCATTAAAGATTTCTCTGAGAAAGGTTTATCTTGGGAGATGAAGGCTTACATAAAAATATAAAAAACACCATATAAAGAGCCAACGTTTTAAAATTTCATTTCATAGAATCATTAAGGTTGGAAAAGACCTTTAAGATCATCTATTCCAACCGTCGATCCATCCCCACCACACCCAGTAATCCATGTCCCTCAGTGCCACATCTACACATTTCTTGAGTGTTCCCAGGGACAGCAATTCCACCACCTCCCAGGTCAGCCTGTTCCAATACTTGACAACTCTCTCAGAGAATAAATTTTTCATAACATTTGACCTGAACCTCCCCTGGTGCAACTTACCTGTTGTCCTACCACTAGTTACCCAGAAGAAGAAGCCTACCCCCATCTCTCCACAACTTTCTTTCATGTAGTTGTAAAGAGCAATAAGGTCTCCCCTGAGCTTTCTTTTCTCCTTCTTTGTTGTCTCCAAAGAAGGAACCAAGGGAATGAAAGGATCAAAAATAAGAAGTAGGAAGTGGAGGCTGAGTACAGCAGTTCCAATACGCTCCTCCCTGACAGCTTCCAAAAAACAGGCAAGCACGGTCCAGGGAGCTTAGCAAAGCAACACTAAAGCACCAAGGAATGGAGATAAGTCTGCAGTCATTCGAATTCCCCCATCAAGGTCCTTCTCTTAAAGGGATTAATGTCCAGGCTGGCCAGTAGATAGCTAGCAAGGAGGTTGTGTAAACTTGTAAGACCTTGGACGCAGCCACAAGGAAGCAGATAATTTGTGTGTAAAGACATCTGGTTTCAGGATGGACCATCTAGATGTTCCACAGTCTGTTCAGTCAGAAGCAGGCTATAATCTTTGACAGACTAGATGAACTTTTGAACTGACCCAAGGGAACAATTTTTTACAGGTCTTTTCATAGACTTCTCTATCATGAGATAGTACTAGAATATCAATATACAATACACCTCCACTCACTGTACCTCATCCATAGACAGTGCACCAAAATCCACAATATTAATAAGAAAATCATTTACTTCCTACTATTATAAATGGGGGAAAGTATGAGAACTGTTGTTACAGAGGTCTCTGCAATCTTTTCCAACTTAGAAAAAATTGTAGGGTAGAAACGTATGACTTCTATTTAAATCTACTAACTTTTTTTTTTTCCAAATAAAAACAGATTTGAAAGTAGCACACAGACCACAAACTGAAATTGACTCTTTCAAAGTGAAACCGAACAGTGAAATAAAGTCATGCTAGACAAAATACGCAAGCAGACCAGCTTCATGATTTATTTTCAAATAAAACAAACATGTACTTCAACTTAATCTGAATGATTTTTTTTCTCTAACCTGCCACATTAGCAGCTAGCACTGGTCCAACTATTTTACTATTTCTTTAAAAGCCTTGCCTAGATATTTCAGTGACATATGTATGAGACCTGCTCATGTTCCAAGGCAGAGAAGTGAGTCAGACCCAAACTGCAATCAAAGCAGAAATTACTAGCCACAGGTGGCATAGCACAGAGCCAAGGGGCAAATATCAGTGATGCATTAAAACATCCAGATGTCTCAGAGTACAGATCAAGTTTACGTTTGTCTAAAAGGATCACAGAGAAGGACATACAAAAACAGAATTTTCAACATTTTTGACCATCACTCTACCCCGTTCTCTGTTTGAAGTCCACCAGCCTCTTGCACTTCACAGTTTGTGCAGTAAGAAGACATACCCATAGTCATTGCTTTAATATAGTCAGTGTTCAAACTGTTCTATAAAGATGATTCTGTTCACCTAAAGCAAACCTTAGGTCCTGAAGGAATTGGCTGATGTGGTTGCCAAGCCATCCTCCATCACATTTGAAAAGTCATGGTTGTCTGGAAAAGTCCCAGGTAAATGGAAAAAGGGAAACATCACTACCATTTTCAAGAAAGGAAGAAAGGAAGACTCAGGGAACTACAGACTGGTCAGCCTCACATCTATGCCTGGGAAGATCATAGAGCAGCTCCTCCTGGTAGCTATATCAAGGCACATGTGAGATGAGGAGGTGTTCCAAGACAGCCAACATGGCTCCACCAAGGGCAGATCATGTCTGACCAATTGGGTGGCCTTCTACAATGGAGCGATGGCATTAGTGGAGAAAGGAAGAGCAACTGATGTCTACCTGGGCTTCCAGAAGGCCTTTGATGTGGTCAGGGACCACATCCTTACTTCTAAAGTACAGAGACTGGAATTATAGTAAAGTACAGAGTTTGGATAGTCACAGCCAGAGTGTGGTAGTTAACTGATCTATGTCCCACTTAGAGGCCAATCACGAGTGGTGTCCCCCCCAGGGGTCAGTCTTGGGACCGGTGCTCTTCAACATCTTTAACAACGACCTAGACAGTGGGATTGAGTGCACTCTCAGCAAATGTAGATGACACCAAGCTGAGTGGTACAGTTGACACAGTAAAAGGAAAAGATGCTATCCAGAGGGACCTGGACAGACTTGAAAAGTGAGACCATGAGAACCTAATGAGGTTCAACAATGCCAAGTGCAAGGTGTTGCACTTGGGTGGAGGCAATCTCAGATTGTTTTGAGAGCAGCCCTGTGGAGAGAGTTTGTGGTGCTGGTGGACGAAAAACTGGACACAAGCCAGCAGCATGCACTTGCAGCCCAGAAGGCCAGCCGTATCCTAGGCTGTATCAAAAGGGTGGTGACCAGCAGGGAGCGGGAGGGGATTATCCCCCTCTGGTCTGTCCTCACAAGGCCCCATTTGGAGTACTACTGCATCCAGGCCACCAGCACAAGAAAGACATGGAGCTGTTGGAGCAGGTCAAGAGGAGGACCATGAAGATGATCAGAGGGCTGGAGAACCTCTCCTGCAAAGATAGCCTGAGGGAGGTGGGCTTGTTCAGCTCGGGGAAGAGAAAGCTCTGGGGTGACCTCATTGCTAACTTCCAGTACTTGATGGGAGGTTATAAGCAGGAGGGAGACCAACTTTTTACACAGGCAAGAAGGGAATGTTTTTAAACTACAAGTGAAGAGATTTAGGTTAGATGTTAGAAGAAAATTCTCTACTCAGAGGATGTAATAAGTTGCGGAGAAACTGTGGATGCCCCATCCCTGAAGGAAGTCAAAGCCAGGCTGAATAGAGCCGTGGTCAGCCTGATCTAGTGGGTAGCAACCCTGCCCAAGGCAGGGTAGGTGGAACCAGATGATTGCTAAGATCTCTTCCAACCTAAGCCATTCTATGATTCTATGAACACCACATTCTCATTTCATCAAAATTCATAAAGACAAGCATAAGAATTAGTGAAGTCATCTAGGATAGCCATTACATATAAAAGTTGTTTTAAGGCTATTTTTAAGAATATTTGATCTTGCTTTAGAAAATGGAGGTATATACGCAAACAAGTGTTACTAAGTGGATGGTGTCTTCATGTTCAAAGCAAAGCAATAAAGAATCTCAAAATAATTTTAATTCAGACAAAAAATGCATTTTGGTAAAGTAACCTATATAATACACATGTCAGTAGCTCTGTAAAAATGAACATATTTTATATTCTAATTAAAAACAAGTTTGTATCACAGACAGAAGAAAGTGAAGATGGATGACTTACTAATTTCAGGTTTTCTTTATAAACAGTGCTTAAGCACACCTAGAATACACACCAGCTCAAGAAATATCACAGAGCTCAGAGTCCAAAAATGCAAACTTAAAGATGTAAAATTTTATATTTCAAGTTTTCTTTATAGTCAGCATATAACCAGATATATTCTTGCTTAATTATCAGTTCACAGTGCTAACAATGAAATGCAAATAAAAAAGTTTGCACATCATGAAAAAGGCAGACAAAAAGAAGTCAAATGGAGAAAAAGAAATAGCGAAGTATCATCATGTTCAGTTAAACTCTGAAAATATATAATTAAATAATTTAGATTTAGGAAGATGTCTGTCTTAAGATGGTAAAATACTGACAAGTAGTGGTCAGTTATGGGCATTGCACTTTTCCTTACAGGTAACGTCTAACATTTAAACCCCACCAGATTTCTTAATTAAAACTGCTGCTGATCAAATCCAAAAGTTAATTTTGTTTAGTTTGAGATGCATAGCTGGCAAAATAATGAAAAAATTGTCTCACTAAATTGCCACAAATGCTTTAAATAGTATTTATTTGTAAATTATTCACACCATATTGAATGATTGGATTTCAGATCTCAGTCCTAACCTTATCCGCCTTCCTGTAACATTACTTGTAAAGCATCTTGGAGAAAGAAAAAAGGATAAAAAGAGACTTCAACAGAGCATTAAATCCATGCAATGGTCACCACAAGACTGAGGCCTCACAAAGACTGCCTACTTCAAATACAGAATGTAAAAGAATTCATGAGAAACTATGTAAACTGAAAAGTTTTTCTAACAACTTTGCTCAAAGACTTTGAATGAATGACAAATTTAATTTTTCTATATTGTAGAAAAATACAAAGTACCTTAGCACAATACAAACAATCAATGCAAGCAGCGAACAAAAGAACAAAAAGACAACTAGTACCCACTGAGCTTACAGTTATATTGAAATAACAGATACAGTTGAAATAACAGTCATATAAGACTGTTCATAAATTTTAAATGCTTCAGAGTCAAAGGTTTCATTATTCGTGCTATTTGGTTTACCAAATAACAATCTATTCATGTGTCATTTTTCCTCATACTAGAGGAAAAAAAAGTGAAAAAATATCAGTTCAAGAACTCAAATTCTTAGATCCTTTTGGTGCTTGCATTTTTTCCTCTGCTTGTTTTCAATTCAAAATTAGATCAGTTCTAAATTTGTTGCCTCCTTAGAAATTCTCCTATTCCTATTTCCAACATAATTTATATTCTGTAAAAAAAGAAAATAATTTTCCTCAGAAAGCTTTCTCACACAACAGTTTCTCAGGTTAGTATTACACAGAGGATTGTATTGTACAGAGTATTACAGCATGTACAGAATTCATATTATTTTGTTCTTTAAAAAAATAATAATTCCAAAGTTGAGGCCCAACCTGGTCCAGTCCGCCAATCTGTGAGCTGAAGAGCTCAACCAGCTATTTCACTGTTCCTGAGAAATACAAACACTATCCAGAATTTACATAATTTTCTGGTTGGAGGTTGAACATAATAGCCTCGATATAAGTAGCAGGAAGAGGACATACTGTTCTTTACTACTGGGAGTGTAATGGAAGTCTATGTTTCAAAGCCTAAACTGTTTCCCTTTTCTTCTGCAATCCATCACAGATCAAAGAGGCTCCCTTTCATACTTGTCACCAGACCCTATTTCTCATACTAAAGGTTAGAAGAACCTGAAAAAAATCCTCCATTCACTGCAACATTAGTAATCTAATTTTTATTAGGATTCCCAAATAGTGAGTCCAGTCAAAACAATCCAGAAGCCATGATGAAAAAAGATCACCCAGAAGGAATATACAGAGATACAAGCCCCTTCCTGAGAGAGTGAAGACATTCACCAAGAATGAGATTCACCTCAGAGAAGTTGCAATTATGAAATACTGGGTGTGGAATAAGCTTGTTCCAGTCAGGATTGGCTCTGAATCTTGGGTTGGGCAAATCTTCCTAATAGTGAAAGTTTACCAAGCAAACTAATAGTTGCTGAACTTTCCTTCGAGCTTCCCAAATCTGAGGATCTGATGAGGTCTGAATACTGAATTTTTGAGCAATTATATCAGAAAATCTTGTTTAAACAGGAAGGGGCTTTTCAGGAAAAATAACTTATAAAAAATATGCATAGAATAAAATAGAATTTGCAGAAAAGATTAAAACATTTTCACATGCAGCTGGAAAGCTTAAGGGAATGGAAGGTTAGGGAAACCACTTAGCATTTCATATTCATTTTGCATAGAATACAAAAGATGAGCTGTTTGAAAGAAAGGTACCTAGCTTGAAGGCTTGCGATTCACATTGCCAGTGACATGAAACTCTTTGAAATACACTTGAATTCATACACTTGAAAACAGATTTTCCTTGCAAAGAAAAAAATCACAGTATCAATATTCCTTTACAGATAAAAGTCGTTATTCCTTTAAAAGCACAAAGGAAGATTCTTCCAATCAACAGATAACACTATCAGGCAATAGTAACTCCTTTCATTATGCATGCTGCTACCAGATTGAAGGCCCAACCAGAGAATCAAGAAATAGATGTATAGATGTAGGCGTACTAAATATTAAAATTCCTATGAAATACTGCCTCCTCTGAAAACTGTAATAAAGCACTCTAGTTCATATAAAAGTTCATTTCACCCACTAACATATCGACAGAGGAAAAATAATGAAGCACTGATTCTGAAAAATTAGCAGAAATACTAAAAACATTTTTACTTCGATATGAATTAAAAATACTAATATGTTATTTTCTTAAATACAACCTCTGATGACTCTCTAGCCTTGCATGAAATATAAAGCACAGGTCTACCTTAAGGCCCCTTGATATCCTGGCATAGTATAAAACTGCCTTCCAAAAAAAAAAAGTACATATACCATCACTAAAAATAAAAACATCAGAATTAAGAATTTCTTCTCAACTACACTTTCCTATTACATTGCCAGGGATTACATGGTAAATTACATTATGAATTAAAATTACAGAAAATTATTAACATTTTTGTCTGTTAAACAATGTTTTATACTTCATCAGATTTGTGCTTTGAAATAAACTGTTTGAAAAGCACTGAAAAGCCAGTGCAGTGTATTTGATTGCTTGTTGAAATAAATTAAATAAACCACTCATTTTGCAAACAACATTTGCATTTTAAAATGCAAAATGTTTTGAGAACACTCAGCTGGTTTGCTTTCTGGGGGGTTTGAAGGATAACATTATGGGGAAGAGGGTTGCTTTTCTTTTAATGAATGTTTGTGCCACCTACCAAAAAAGGTCTAAATCTAGACAAAGCAGTACCATGAGTAACACAGACTGTACTTTTTATTATCTGGTCATCAAATCAAGAGGAAGCAAGCTTGATACAGTTAAGAGAGTACGCCATAAATATGAGCACTTTTGCCTTACACAGGCACAGGGTCACAAACACGGCAAAATGTCAATTTGACCCTGAGTATCAGGAGTTTTCATTTGATCTTGAGTATGCAGAAAGTTTTCACTTGCATACCTCTTGTAATTGAACAGACATCTCTCCCAGTTGGTCCTGGCGCCTTTCTACAAGCTGTCTTTCAGCACGCATTTCTTGTTCTATCTCCTGAAGTCTTCTCTCTACTCGTGCTGATACCTTCAAAAGGAAAAAAAACCTGCAGAAAATTAGGGTGTATTTTAACCACATACTGAGATAACAATGGAGAAAATGGTAAAGAAAGTATGGGGCAGAGAGAAAGGAAAATGAAATAACTTTATAAAATAAGTAAGATTTAGAACTGTATAGAAAATAACCCGAGTTATAGTACTTAGTACTCAAGTGGGGAAACAGATTGCTATCTTGCTAGAAATATCCTCCTTTACATGTATGGTACTTTTCAGTACAGTGGTGGTTCTAATAAAGTGCTAAATACGTTGATACAAAGCTTGGTGCAGCCTAAGTTGAGGCCACAATGCAAAAATCTTAGCTTCTCTGCCACAGGCCTAATTAATCTCTAGAGAGTCACTTCCTTCATATCTCCTGACTGTAAAACAAAAAAAAATTTGCTTCGTTTTCATAAATCCGTGAATGACAAGCAGTAAACAAGACCTAAGTACAGGAGAATAACTGTGCAGTAGCACAAAATATTTACATAACTTTAAGAATTTTTCCCACTATTTTATCAATTCACACACAAATACAAATAAAAATCTGTCATTTGTTAAAGAAATGTCTATTAAAACACAATAATTCAACCTTAAGCTACAATCCTTACTTCACAATACTTTATTTTTGCTTTTCAAGCTGCTAGCAGACAGCACCCTCTTGTGGGCAGTAAATTAAATGTATACAGTTTAAGCTGAAGATTAGTAAGGACAATAATTATATAATGTTTCCTCCCTACTTCAAAACTAATGGTATTTAAGAGTCACTAGAAAGCAGTTTAATTTCTAGATTTAAAAAAAGATTTAAAATACCATTCAACAAGTTTCTTATATATATATAGAGAGAGAGAGAGTGAACAAATTCTCACTAAGCACGCTTCTACTAGCATTGTATGGATATGCATGTGTATGGATTGGAAATTTTAACAAAAACACAGCTATGTAGCAAAAGTAATGTAATTAATGACATGCTCATGGACTGATACAGTCCTTTTATCTTTACAAAAGGAATGTGTCAGTTAGAAAAGGTTCCTTGTTTGCACAGCAAGATGAACAATCAGTTCACCATTAATGGCTATTTTGGAGTATTTGTACACAACTGTAAGAGAGAGCTAGAAAAACTGTTCTAGGAATATTCAAAAGGGAAAATATTGAAAACTGAGAAAATAGACTGATTATTTTTCCAGAAATTGACTGTTAAATACCTAAGAGCAAACAAGAAACTTCAGCAGCAGTTTTAAGATCACTTCAGACAGTTAAGTATCTCAGCTAATCTGTATGAGGTCATTTCAAAATGTTTTTACTCTCTGCATTCCCTTTGCACATTAAGTAAATTGAGAGCTTCTCATTTAGTCAAATATAAATATTTTTCTGAACTTCCTATATTTTGTCAGCTTTTTATCTTTAAGACAATTTGCATACACTATTTTTGGATATTTGTCCAACTCCTTTTCTCCATATACTGAAGATTTTTCTGCAGATAACGTTATTTCATATATTCAAAATTTGCAAAAACACACGCTATTCCAACTATATAGGTTGCTACAAAAGTAATACCTCTTATTTACTTCCATGGAAATGACAACAGATAGTGTTTTTTGTGGTGTTTCTATCTGATAGAGCAAATTCTCAGTTACAAATCACCATTTTTCCAGCATAGTCCAATCATCAACCCACATTGTCTGGAAGTATTTTACTTTACTCATTGCCCATTTGAGTATCTCACATATTAAAAGCCATGCAGGGGACTTGGTTTATAACAAACGTCTTTACTTCTGCAACATTTTCTGTTTACTTGCCACACAAAGTACCTATATACCACCTAAAAACGTAGCTCCTTCAAGATGACAGTTACCCAGTCTACACTGGTGTACACGTAATCTCCCATAAGAATTGTGTTTCCTGGTTTTGTAGCCTTTCTGATCTTCCTTAGTTTATCACAGAACACGCGACATGCAATAACAGGACTAAAGACATAAGAAAGATTAGAGCCATTAAGTAAGCAGTAAGCATCATATGAAGAAGAAACTAAAACTCATTTATCTTCTTTTATCCCAGATGATCTTAATTCAGGACAACATTCCTACCATAACAGTATGTATCTTGTCTTCTAGATCAAAAGCCTTGGTGTAGACAAGTGAATCACTGAAGAACAGTACAAGGAACACGAAGGTTCTACATAATGACATGAAATGCTAAAACTAAATTATTACATTCACCATATATTAGAACATGATTTAAAGATGCCTTTTCAGCACCACAGACTAACTGAACAATAATCACAATGCTAAGAGCTCTGCTTCTGTGTTAGGCTTTCATATAGCAGCAAAATCTCTAAAAATGGATTTGACTACTAAGAAGCCCCCCCACCATCACCAATAAAGCACAAAGTAAAGAACATCACCTTTAAAACTAGGGTGGCAGTGCCTCCCCAGGAAAATCATGCATCATTTTTGTCTTCATTAGAAGTGTATCATTAAATATTTCAACTTTCAAAGCTTTATTTGGGAGAAAAACTATCATTCTTGAAAAGAATTACTCTTCTTTTTATATTCCCCTTATCATTAAAAAAAACTAAAGAAAGCTTCCTTGTTACACTGTACATCTCTCACTTTTTGTTTCACTCAGAATCTGTAACATCCGATTTCTAATCCTGAAAACTTGTTATAGTAGATCACAAACAAAAAACTGTTTATTTCTTTCAAAAATGAAAGGACAGTGGCTGCCAGAATTCCAGAGGATTGAAGAGGAAGGTTAGGTTCTCTCATTATAGAAGGCACAGAGCAGCTGTACTCTGGTCAGCTGCAGCATCAGTTTTCTTGTGAACTGTCCTGCTTAAAACTTAAGAGTGTGTTAATTTCCTGGGAAATTAGAGGGGGGGAAGAAAGCATACTGAGAAGCAGGCCACAACAAAAAAGTTTTGCAAGCATCTAAGAATTCCCTACCAGATAAACAGAGCTAACATTCTAACAAGGACACCCTGCTAAATTCTTCTAGGAAGGCTGAAGAGGCAAGTCTTCCTCTGCTGATTAATTCCATCATATTAAGTAGTATTGATAGATTAGTCTCATGAATCTCTGTCCTATTTCATCTGCACAAGTGTTGATGCCAAGAAGTTGCTGTTGCCTACAATACTGGTATCAATGACAAATGCATAACTGAAGATCTTGTCAGATCATTTAGTACTAATTCATGCAGTTTTAGAGCAAGATGAGCCACGTAGGAGAAAATAAGTACACTCAACTCAACACTTGCTCTGAAAAGTTAGAGTTGCTACTGATAGCACACTAACACGCACAAAAAGCATAGACTCAAGTCTAAGTCTAGAACTACCTACAGGATTTTCCTAACTAGTGGTGGAGTTCTCAGCTTCTCTTGTGCCTGCAGCAATACTCTGTTTTGATTTCCATCTCTAGAGACTAGAATTAGTCTCCTTCCAGCAGACATAAGAGGCAAAAGAGACTATCACAGCTGCACTGTCTCCCCTGCTACATTTGCCACAAAGCCTTCAGAGAAGACCGTACTCCCAAGAGACTCCTCCATTTCAGAAGACTGCACAGATAAGGATTGAAAAGGATAGGGGGAGGAAGAGGAAAAAACTCAGATTTCATGGTTGTATTAGAAGCTTCTTTAACACGGAAAAATCTAATTTCTATCTTTCAAAAGGTATCTATCACACTTATTAAAGTATTCAAAACAATGTTCAAGCAGTAGCTTTCTCCAAAACTGAATTTTGAGACAAATTCACTACACACCCATCTATAAAACATTCACTTTTACTTTACACAAGTACCCAAGATAAATGCACTTGTTCTGCTAATTTTATTATGGAAGGTAATATTATAACAATCCTGCCTGGCCTACAAAGGATCCTGTTCAGATATACATACTAATACATGTTGCTGACTATCAAAACAAACAGTAGCCTACATCCTGCTTAGAATATTAAATACACATCATCTTTTCATGTTAGTCACACTCACCGTTTCTTGTCTTTGGGACTGGGTGAGTTTTTCAGACAATTCTGCTAGAGTCTCTCTCATTTCTGCATCAGTCCTACACAGAAAAATACAGGTAAGTCTTAATACTCTGCAGTGCAAAAACTAAGGATCAACTGTTCATTTCAAGCAGCAACAATCTCATGGAGTTTTAGGCTACTTGAATTCATTCTACAGCTTCTAAATTCCTAGCATAATTGGAGATCAGCTTCAAGTGGAAAATTTGCAATAGAAAGAACATCCATTTCTCTAGTGAAGATAATAGATAGAATCATTATTAGGTACTCTAGTTTGAAATGCTAGATATCAGGTCAACAAATACAAAAATTATGAACATGTCAAAACAATCCTTTTGAAAAGGACTAGTTCTTACTGAGAACAAGAGTGCTAATTCCTGTTATTGTTGTTAGAAAAAACATCATATGTTGAGACTGCACATACTGAAATAACCAAAACATTATGGCCTGAATGAGAGCTTGTCCTCATGAAAGTCCAGTATCAATAACAAAAAAGTAGCAAAGTTTTACTAACAGAAATTCCCAAATCCTTCTCTTTTCATCTACACATACAGAAGGGAATGAAGCCAGATATTCTACACAAATCAGAACTTATACTTGCTATTTACACTTAGTAATACTGCATTAGAGGATGTGTAACAAGCCATCCGTAGTACTGGTTGTGCAGACGTACTGGTACAATGTACAGATGAATAATAAATTATTTAGAAACATATCAACTTTTTCCCCACTGTTCTTCACATGCAAGTTATATTCTCTTTATACCTATTTCTTCTTGAAAGCTCCCGACTGATGTCATCTCCTAGACGAATTTGTTCACTACTGAGATCACGAAGAGACTGGTGGAAAGAATGCAGCTGTAAATTAAAGTACATCAGTTAAGCCAAGGCTTAAGAACACTTTTATCTGAGATATTCCAAAATATCTATACACACTTTTTAAAAGAAAATATGAAATAGAAAGCAGCAGATAAAAATAACAAATTTACATGAATTGCAGATCAGCCTGGATGAAGCTAGTGTGCTTCTATCAGAAACAGTGTTGCCAGTAGGAGTAGGGAAGTAATTGTCCCTCTGTACTCAGCACTGGTGAGGCTGCACCTCCTGTACTGCGTCCAGTTTTGGGCCCCTCACTGCAAGAAAGACATTGAGGAGCGTGTTCAGAGGAGGGCGACGAAGCTGGTGAGGGGTCTGGAGCACAGGCCTTATGAGGAGCGGCTGAGGGAGCTGGGGTTGTTCAGTCCGGAGAAGAGGAGGCTCAGAGGTGATCTTATCACTCTCTGTAACTACCTGAAGAGAGGTTGTAGTGAGCTGGGGGTCAGCCTCTTCTCTCTTGTAACTAGTGACAGGATGAGGGGGAATGGCCTCAAGTTGCGCCAGGGGAGATTTAGTCTGGACATTAGGAAACACTACTTTTCTGAGAGAGTGGTCAGGTGCCGGAACGGGCTCCCCAGGGAGGAGATGTAGTCACTGTCCCTGGCAGTGTTCAAGAAACATTTAGATATAGCATTGAGAGACATGGTTTAGTTGGGATATTGGTGGTAGGTGGATGGCTGGACTGGATGATCTTGTCGGTCTTTTCCAACCTTGCTAATTCTATGATTCTATCAACCCTTCACAACACTTGCTCATTCACATTTGATTTTCAGTACATTATTTGTTAAACTCAGTTTCCCAACCTTGTTTTTTCTATGCTTTCATTTTAATTCCTTGACACTGCATCATCTTTTTAACTCAATGAAAAGTAAATAGAACGATTTGAACAGTCAGTCAGGACAAACATTTCCTGTTAATAAATGCCAGTACTAATGAGAAAAAGTTCTGCCCAGTTATATGTACTGCTAAAGAAAGATAACATGTAAAATTGCAAGTGACCAAGCAAAATACTGTGATGTTTTCAGAAACTACAATGTAAAGAAATTATTTTCATCCCTTTTGATATCACACCACCCATGTTTTTTTTAAATCTATAAAGTCAGAATTGTACAAATCTTCGTGACACAGATAGATACAAGAGATTACCATCTAATAAAAAACTGCATAGAACACAGAGAGAACACTTCATTGCTGAAACATCCTTAGCCTCACCATCGGAATAACTTCATTTGCCATAAATTCAAAGAGCCTGATAGCCACGTATTGTCTATTTGGGGAAAGCACTCTCATTAGCAACTCTCGTTAGTACCTGATTCAAATTATCAGCCTCGTTGACAAATCGAACACTTGCAGATCTAGACCTTCGATGTCTATTGCCCTGTGAGTCTCCATAATCCCTGAGAGGAGAAGTAGGCATAAAGTGGCGGGTCCCTTTACGTGATAAAAGATGAGGAGAAAAAGAAAAGACAAAATTTTGTACAGGAAATGTTTAATTTTGCTTTGGGAAAAACTTGTGCTTCATCTTGTGAATACAGATCACATTACAGGCAAACTACTGAAGTTATTTAAAATTCATGGACATACTTGTTTAGCTGTCCCCAGGATTCTTCTACAGTTGAAATATTGTTGTTATACACGGATGTATACACCCCAAAAATATTCATATATATATGTATATGTATATACACATACACAGGAAGGGTAGGGGGAGTAGGTAGATTATTTCCTCAGATTTTATTTGTTCAAGTAGTGGCTTCTCTTCTGCCTGGATTTACTAAAGCTTCAAACTACGTTACTTTAGAGTTTACATGAGGAAAAAAAGGAAATTTTAATGTTTTCTCCTAAAATGCATTTAATGCTATTTCTGAAATGCATATTCCACCCAAATACACATTTTCCTAAAAAAAAAAAATATATATATATATATAAATTTTCAGAGAGATGTACAAGAAAAATAGTATAACCTACAGAAAAGTACATCATATTACCTTTTCCTTTTCCACTGATTCTTGTATAATTTTACCTACATGTCCATAATCTGATGTATTTAAAATTTACATTTTCTTTTTGCTGTGAAGTAAGCTTCAGAAGCTACAATATTTTGGACTAACTTTAGCTTACATGTACCTACAACTCATGCAGCAGACAAGGCAGTTTTCTCCATGGAAGCTATCAATGGATTATTTAGATTTCTCAAGATACCAAAAAAAAAATACATAACGGAAAGCGATAGGCATTTACCAAGTAAACAACTGCTAAACTTAATATAGGTCTCTCAAATTTCTAAACTGAATTTCTTTGAAGAAACAAATGATAGCTCTTTATGTCAATATTTTATATATTTTTATTTCTAATTTCCTCATTCCATACAATAACAATATGACATAATTTAAGTACATTCAAGCACCTCAAGTATTTTACCTGACAGTGTTTCTCCATCCAGATCACTAGGGTATAAGCTTGAGAGAGAAGCACTTCTCATTCCAGAGTTTTGGGCTAGTCGTTGACTTTTTAACTGACCTATAGACTGTTCCAGTGTTTCTTTTAACTGCAAAGAAATCAATTTACTGAAATATAAACAAAGACATATACAATAGCATGCAAGTAATCTTAAGTCATTAAGATAATAAGAGCTCTTTTTAAGCCAAGTTTCACCACGAACTAAACCAAGAAAAGCTGCTATATCTCATATACATAATATTCTCCTAGCTCTAGTAAAACAAGTTTTCAACATTGGCAGTTTCAAATATTAAGTTTCTTAAAATATAGGTGCAACGCACCAGGAATACTCAAAAGAAAACAAGTATGGCTACTATAAGCCAACTTTGGTTTTAAGCCTCTCACTTTTATCACACCTTTATTTTAGATGTTTTGTGGACTTTATTTGTAGAGGATCATCTCTCCTCTCCTAACAGAGATATATATACACAGTGGTTAAATTGCTACTTTATTCTTCCAGAACTTAAGAGAGTTGGATGTCCTTCTGGGTGGCACTTTTTTTCCAAAGCTTAAAACACTGTTTTAAATCTTCTCCAAACCTTTTCAAGTTTGCTTAGGTTCTTTCTAAAGTGTTATGTTTTCATTATATAATTTTATCAGAACTCCATAATCTAAGATAAGCTAAAGCCAGATACTTTAGGATACAGGATCTCTTAAAGCTGTCTTAAAAAGACAGGTTTCATGAAGGAAAAATTAAGACAGTGCAAGTATATAACAAAAGATCACCTTTGTATTCAACAAGTCAATTAAAAAAATTCCAATACATGAAAATGCCAGAGGATCACAGAAAGAACAACAGTAACTCAGTCTTCAGATCTAACCTAACCCTGAAACAGACTAATCTTGGATCTCTAATAAAGATACATAAACTCTGAATCAAGCTACAAGTGATTAATTTGCATGTTTTACTCTGTCAGCACTAATTTTCATCTTATCAGTATGAAATGAGAGAGATCTAAAAAAAAAAAAAAAAAAACAACGAAGTAGTGACAGTGTCAAGAATTAACATTCTTTGGTTAAAAAGCTAGGTGTTTATTGTTATCAACACATATCAAGGTGCTTGTGTTACTTTAAAAAAAAGTTACTAACAGAATGAAGAGAGGGTAGTAAAAGAGAGATACTAAAAAGGCATGAGTTTGAACAAAATAGCCTTTATAGTCACTAATCAGAACTCTATTCCTTGATACTCCCTTATCTATCATATCACCGTTCAAATGAGAAATTCATTAAGGTTTTTTCTTAAATATCTATAATAGAAGAAAGAGTACTTTCTGATCCCAGCTAGTTCTTCACACAAATATATCACATTAGAAAATTCTGCTTCAAAAAGGGAGCAGAAACTCAGAGAAATATATATATATTATTTTTTACTAATCAGATGGTATTTTCTTTAGTACTTAAAACACAAGTAGACAGTTAGTCCCCAGATTTCTCTTCAACTTGAGTCAAAATCAAAAGTCACCTAACGTAACAGAGAATAACAAGCTTAAAAGTAAAAATGTTTGAGTGATGTCTCACATTGATGTTTCCTAATAGAAAACCCTTCCAGAATAATGATACTGAACTAGATTTAGAATCAGCATTTATTAAAAACGATGTTAAATGGGTTCAGTTCCCACCAGAAATTCTACAAATTCAATAACTAAGAAAAGATTATAAAGACACAGTGTTCAAATAAGAAAAACGTTATTAGAGACAACTTAATAATCCCAATTGCTTCCATGAAAACCTTGTGCCTACTGAACAAGAAAGAAACTGTCGGGAGGGGAGAAGCCTTTTTTCTTTCTTTCCTATAGATCTGGGACTTCCTCTCTTCCCTTCACTTCCCTGTATGAAATAATACTGCCTAGAATCTATGTTTCAAGGCAGCACTCGTTGCAGTTTGTTTGAAACAAAGTTATAAACCCCTCTTGCCCTATTGGGATTAATTTATTTTATAATCTCTGTTCAGACACCTGCTTACAAACTTGTAGAACCCTGGTATTTACGAGAACTTCTATTCTGAAATTTAGAGAAAGCTGGTTGGTAGATTAAGAAGCAATTGCAGAATCACAGAAAAACTACTGACGCAAAAAGGTACATGTCCTATTTGCACAGTGTACTTGCCATACTATCATACCACAACATAAACTGCTTGGAGTCCATAAACCAGAAAAGTAATAAAGTTTCAAAAACTGCTAGAGTTTCATTATATAATATACCACTGTAGTTTGGCTTTGACTGCTCAAATAACTATGAAAAATTAACAACATCTACTTAACTCTTGATAAATTCTGCCCATCACTGCCAAGTTTTCAACTTTGAACAGGAAAAAAAGATTTAAGATAAGATAAACTGAAAGTTACTCACAATTGCTATTGCTTCTGTTTGCTCCTTGTTGTATTCTCTGTATTGCCCCAGCAAATGGTCAACATGTCTCAGGTTTCTGTTGGTATCCTTAAAAAAAAGTTTGAGGAAGAAAAGTCAAATAGGAACCACCAACAATCTAACATTACTGTTGTCTTTATTATTCCCGATTTATGAATAAGAAGTTTTTTTCCTTAAAGGGTCTAAGCATTGAAAAATTCCAAATCCTATTCAAGTAGTCAGAATCTGAAAAAGAACAGAGAAGCTAAATGAACAAAATACAATGTGGGGTTTTTTTTGTTGTTGTTTTGTTTTTAAACAGCACACCAGTAAGGACTTAGCTTCAGACAAAAAAAAAAAAAGTGTACATTTTCAGCCACTCACCAGAAAAAATATTTTTATACAGAGATCTTAAAGTAACTTACTTCTATTTTGCTGGCAAAATAGAGAAATAAATTCCTGAAGATCAGTATATTTATCTACGGTAAGGAAGTTCACCAAGCAGACAAGAGAAAGCAGAGATATAGCAGATACTCTAAAGCCACACTTAAAACCTTTCATGAAGAAGTCAAAGAAAACATTATTAAGGCTCTTAGGTGACATTTTCTTGATGGCAGCAAATCAGCACCCTATTTAAAAGGCAATAACTGTTAATGTATACATATTTTCTTAAAGTTTATTGCAAGATTACACAGCCCCCAAGACTATCTTTACCTACAGCATGGATAGCATTTGTCACAGCTTATAACAAACCATAAAATTATACAATAATGGGAAGGAATGCCAAGTTAAAGATGACTGAGTCGAGACACATATATTGTATTCTTTACTGTGGGGCAACTTGACCAAAATCCCATCATTTAGTTTATATAACAGTTTCATGGCAGCTTAAGATGTCTTCAGCCAGACTGCTGCAGTCCTACCCTCCTCTTCAGCACAATTTTTCTACACAGTGAATCCTGTAACCAGATGAAGAATGGGACGATCAGGTGGCAGGTCTGCTGAGAAGCCATTAGCTTAAAATCAGATTCCCAGAAGAGTAGCTAGAAAGAGGTTAGACTGGAACACAAAGATCCCAAAGAGAGTGTTTAAAAAAATACTGCCATATTACATTTTTATTAACTCATAACTTTCTAGCTTGCTGATCATTTTTCAGCCAAGAAGCTCTGAAGTTTAAACTCACTATTGAATACAAATTTTTCTCTTTTCATGTATTAAATATCTGTATATATATTTATTTATTTATTGCAGGTCAAACAATAATTAAGCACAAGCAATAATGCACAAGTCCACCTCTTCCAAGTTCTTAGAACTTTTGGCTAGAACAGGGATTCTCACCACAAGGTTATTTCTTCCATACTGATGAATGTGAATCACTTCAAGTGATATATGATGACAAGATAGTTAAACAGCTCCTCCTACATGCAAAATAGATTCAGAAACCTGCTCTCCTGTCTTCACTGAAGAAGCAGGAATTAGAAGAACGCTCTTTCCTGCTCAGGTGTGGATCCATTCTAAGTTTATAAATATTGCTTCTCACTGTGCTGTTCCATACCTAGAAGTTATTTGTGTTTTTTTTCCTCTGTTATGAGGAATAGACCAGACCACCTACCTGTTTTCTTTACTTTGAACTTGGAAATTGTACATTGTAAAAGATGAGGCTGGAATTTTGCACTACAAAACTCAACATCACTTGTAATTATGTGAAAAGGTTTTTGGCATTATTCAGTTTGCTAATTTTATTAACAGTATTGTCAAACACATCATTGTTTCTAACAATATTCTATTATCCTTTCATACTGTTGTTATTCCACACAGCATCAAGCCACCTAATTTCACCTCAGAGGCAATACAATCAGTTACATAAAACCTTTTGGTTTACACAGAAAGCAATGTTTCCCATCACTACAATACATTGCACAACTTCAGAAGTGAAAATTTTACTTTTCTTTACAAACTGTTTATATACTTTAAAACAGTATTTTGTAAGCAACCTGTAAAGTGCTTGCTAACGTATGAATCTTCTCTGTAACTTCTTCAGCACCATAGTTCCGAGCTCTGTTGTGGGATGCCCTCCTCAGAGGCGGCCACCTTCCAATTCGAGCCCTAAAAAAGTTGTCTGAATCACTGGATGAATCTGCCATCAGTATCTTGAAACCTAGGTTGCAAGACCAGAAAATGAACATCAAATCCTGATTGTAACTGAACAAATTCAAGCCATACAACATTCCCAAAGCAACTTCATAGACTACTCAGACTTATACATTAGCAGGATGTACTTCAGAGGCACATCTACCAACTGTTCCTCAGTTATTATCACACCATGAAGTAGAGGCCAACATGCAAGAAGGAGACCCCTTTTGGACAGAATGGATGTATTCTCAACACTGCTAGGTATTCAGTACCCAAGCAAAGATCACAGCTGAAAGCAAATTCTCCCTGTAAAACATAGAATACAGACATCAGGAGAGCAGAACAATGGATGAAGCCCCCAAGTGGCCAGGCAGTTGGAGACTGATCTTTGTAGGCTCCATTCAACCAAACTATTCTATCAGAATCATTCTCCTCTTGCCTCACACTAATTTCTAAGCTATATTCAGATTGGCTGTGCTCAAAGTATAAAACTGATTGTGTGAAGTAAGTCTAAGAAGCAATATCTTTAACAGCTCAAGAATTCAAGACATTATGACAGAAGGCAAATGCAAAGTCTTTAAAAGAAGGGAAAGCAGAGAAAACTGGGGCCAAAAATGACACACTAATAAGCTTAATTTTAATATGTAGAAAAAAAGACTAAAGTAGGCTATTTTAAGTTTCTAGCAAAATAGCTTTTCTCAAAAAAAAATGCAATGTATGAGTTGATATCAAATCAGTTGAGCTAATAATGAGTAACTAGAGTTTGTTAAACAGGGAAGAGGCAGTAGCGGTAACTTTTAAACAAATAAAGCAGTAAACATTCATAACATTTACAAAATTAAGCTAAAGAAACATGAATCAAATTAAGCTTTAATAAAATGGAAATGAAGTGGTTGAACATCAGAACTCATAGAGAAGTTGCATCACATAGAACAATATCAAGTGAGAACCTACAGTAAATCTACTACATATTTTCTTTAAATGACCTGATAATAGAATGGAATTTCTTTATTACATTTGCACAAGTTTATAGATGATGGCAGAAGAAACAGAGGAATATAAAACAATGTTTGGGAGCTATAGTAATCCAAGTTCAATATGCATCAATGATGTAATGTTCTAAAAAGGAAAATCCAACACCCTAGAAGATGACAAAAAAAAGCTACTTTCATAAACTGTGAAATACTACTACTTTTACCCAGCTTTCATTCAGCATAACCCTACTAATGTGTTGAGGTTGTGGCAATTTGCTTGAATCAAAAATAATCTGAGGTAGAAAAGATAAGGCTTGTGAGGAAAGAATGGGGATTAAGAATGGCAGAGTAGAGGAGGGAGGATTGGAAGAAGAAATTGTTAAAAGCTAGGGTCAGTAATGACTGCTGTAGTAAAGTCAACTAGTAACTGATCAAAACTGCAACCCTGTAAAAGTAGGTTAAGACAGACCTTTTTTTCTTAAATTATTACACAGTCCAGCAGTTTGCCTAGAGTTCGTAGAGTCACCATCACTGAGACTTGTGCTAATAACATCTGTCTGAATGTAGGTATTGTGGGGAAAAAGAAAAAAAAATGACAAGCTTCTGAATTCCTTTTGGTCCTGTGGTAGATACAAGAAAAGCCATAGTAAAATATTATTCTTCTAGCCACTAAAACAGAAGTTCCCTAAAGAAACCATGGATGAGATTTAACACTTATGCTGTGTTTTAGATACAGGCCACTTGATGTTTCTCCAGAGTCTTATTTAAAAGGATATAAATTTGTGTCTGCTAGACTTGGATAGAAACTTTTTGAACATGAAAGGAGAGTAAATCAATGTAACTCGCTTCTGCTTAAGTACACCAATATTCCTCACAGCTGTTTTCTGAAGTGAGGAATTTATCTCATCCTCGCTCCCCTTATCTCACTAAAGCACACTCTTACTGGCTGTATCAGCAATCACTATTGCAGTACGTCTCATTCTAGTCAGATGAAATGAAGTCTAAACGAGGCTAAGCAAGCATGAACACTGAGCACTGGGAAAAAGGGAATACTGGATAATTTCAAAGAGATAAAAAGAAAAGAAATAAAGCACAGGTAGTAATAACAGTGTGAAATAATTTTAATTTTTACTGTAATGTCTCGCTAATCGCTATATTAAGCTGTGCTTTCCCCGTCAATCTTTACTGAAAACTCACACAGACAACAGCACAATCCATCACACACATCTAGCACACAAACCACTTGTATCACTGATAAGCATAAAAAAAAAAACCTTATCTCAAAAAAAAAATTTATCACCTACTTTGTAGCAATTCTTAATTTCTCTATAATTGCACAGTCAGTTCTCAGGGCTAATTTTTTTTTTTCCTGCTCTTGCCCATTACACACAAGAAGCAGCACAATCACTCAAAACCCAGTAAGCAATGGATTCAACAACCAGTTTCCTCAAATTAACATTTTCAGTTTCAAAGCAGTTTGTGAAAATATTTTTAAGACACCAAGCAATGAAGAGATGCTATTAATGGCCATGCTAAAAATAAAGCACAAGATCAGCCCTACAAGAGATCAGAAACCCAGCCCTGAGTCATTAATCCAAGGGAATCTACTCGATCTGTCCACAGGCCTTTTTACCACCGTATTTCACTTATCTTTCTTACATTTGAAGCACATTCATTTTTAATAATCATAGCAAATGGTTGATGGTCTGTACCTGGCTTATTTTATCTCAACTACAAAGTCATAGTAAGTGTTGTTTCAACAAATTTGATTCTTCAGAACTGCAGTTCACAGAAAGCAAATTCTCGTTTCCTCCCTAAATATGCAGAAAAGAACATTACATTTACTCTGTATGTAGAATATCACACAGAAGTATCTCCTGAGTTGAAGAAAACTAACCTTACATTATGCAATTTATACAGCTTGTCTGGGAGCTGAACAGCTCCAAGAGAAAGATTAAGCTTAACTCTGACTTCCATGAGGTCATATTTCTTTCTAGACCAAAGAGCCCAAAAAATAGCAACTTTCACAACATTATCAGTTTGACATTAGTGAAAAGGGGCTTCTTAAGGATATCTGCATAGAGAGAAAACATGTCAAAACACTCTTGATCAGCTCAGCATTCTAATTCACTATAGGACCAAATGGGATAAGCCAGCAGAATCCCAAAGGTTAGTTATTGAATCTCAGCTGATAGGAACTAAATTATTTGAATTTTCCCAAAATCAAAAGCAACTGGGTCTCTGCACACAGTTCTATACGTACCTCTAGTTAGACGAATATGGGAACTCGTGGCAGAAGAGAGAAAGGCATTGATAAAACGTAATGAAAAGTAGTAATTGACCGATGTGCTGAAAATATAACTCTGAGAAGTGCCTCAATCATAAGATCCAAAATCAGAACAGCTACGTCACCGAAGAGAACAAAAGAGAAATGAAGATTTACAGTAACAGAATCAATGGGGTTGTCTTCAGCTGACCAAAATTAGCTCGTTAAGGTACATACTGGCTAAGGTACTAAAGAAAGGGCAGTAAATGACAGAAACCTAACAGGAAACACTACACAGACTTGAAGAAAATTTTCCATTTATAGTTGAGTAGCATTACTCACCCCTTGTTATCATAAGCAACCTTAGAGGAACTGTAGGCACTTTTAAGTTGGAGAAGTATCACTTCATATAAAGCAACATCCTCATTTTTAAAGGAATTATAGAAGTTTTATTTTAGGTAAAAAATAAAATCATACAGAGTAGAAATTTGTACAAATATTCTGTGAGGATGTTTGCTGTATTAATTTAAACCAGAAGAGTATTATCACTTTTTCCAAAAACCTGCGCTGATTGCAGCTCACAACCATACAACCTACATGACAGTTAGTATCGTTTGTGGGTGGTTTTGCTTTTTATTTTGGTCTTTTAGTGTTCGGTTAGTTTACCTAGGCAGGTCGTAACATTTCTTGCAGTAAGAAACACAGCAGTGTTCAGCAGGTGCTGTCCCGGTTAGCACACAGTGCGCCTGCCTATTCCACCAGGGACGTTCTTGCTGAGAGACCCGCAGGGCACAGCAGCACGATGCGCAGCTGGCAGCCTCAAGCGAGCAGATGAGTTAGGCACACACAGCCTGACTACTTCCCAAGCGCTTCTATTTGTTTATCCCCACGTACGCTAGTCCATCACTAGGTAACTGATTGGTAAAGCCGTAAGTGAAGACTTATAGTTAAGGGTGAACCAGATAAGGACTGAGAGCAGTTCCAGAAAAGGACAGCACGATACCTTTTCTTGTAGTGCTTCTGTTTGCGCCAAAAGCTTTCGGATACCTGATGCCACAAGGAGCATCGTGCTTCCAGGCCACGTTTATAATCAACACGTGACACCATATTCCCTGAACTCTTCAACACCACCGAGAACGATTCTTTCATACCGTCCGCACCAAACACACGTAACCTAGCTTTACTGATACTCGATCCCACCCCTGAGGGTCCCCGGCCGCCCTAACTCCTCGCCCCGCGCACGCACTGCAGTACAGCGCCGGGCATAGCGCCGGGCATAGCGCCGCTCGTGCCCCTACAATCCTGCGGGCCGCCCTGCTTCCCCAGGCCCCGCAATGGCCCCACAGGAGCAAACCGCCCCATCGCCGCGCAGGGCAGCGCCTCCCCCACGCGCCACTAGCAGCACAAGGCACAGCCCGCAGCCCTCACCGCGCCGCCGCCTGAGCCCCACCTCCCCGGAGCGCAGCTGGCCCCTTCCCCACGAAAGCTTCCCACCCTCCTCACCTGCCGCTATGGCAACTTGAACTAGCCGCCTTGACACCGACGGTCAGAGCCGCCTTCCGGGAGCCTGGGCACTCCGCGAAGCTACCATGGGACTCGTAGTCCTCAAGTTGCAGTCCGGCCGCGGGGAAGGAAGAACGGAGGACTTCAACTCCCAAGAAGCCTTGCGAGGCAGCCGGACGAGGCGGACGGCGGACACTCACAGGAGGAATCACTGGAGGCCAGGCTCCGCCCCTCCGGGAGCCGTTGGCTCTTCTGAGGCCGAAGCCGTGTCAGCGGGTAGCCGGCGGGCAGCAGGCCCCAGTGGGTTCCCCTTGCTTCTGGCGGCAGCCGCTACGGCAGGGTGCAGTCCTTGATGTACAGCGGTGCTTATAAAAGTGTTTAAAAGATACACCTTTACAAAATGCACGTTAACGTTTACAAACATTTACGTTTGCCAAACGTAACATAAATAAACAAAAAGAGAACAAACAAAAGCTGTGGCTCTGATGAAGCAGGTGAATGCTCTGTACATTGTGTGCAGGAGGAGGCTGGAAGCCTGGCTGATTCACTGAGCAAATGAGTGCGTGAGCTGCCAGCAGGCTGTGTGTCTCGCAAGGAAGGCACAACCTTCCTTCTCCCTCAACTTTTTCACACTTGTGTCTTTGAGCCAGGCACCTCACTGTTCACAAATGCTGCATCTGCTACCTGTGTGCAGTGAAAAGGAGCAAAATGTCATGGACTGCTGTGCCAAAAAGCCTTTAAGAGAAATGAAATAACATGGACGTTAAATGCGACTGCATAGAATTGCTACAGAACACCATTTCAGTTTGGGAGGATAACATGCGAGAAATTAATGATTTAAATGTGCATACTAAGCTAAAGAAGTTGTTTAACTTTTCAAGCACAAAACATTTTTATATTGTTATATGAAATAAAAAATATGTATCTCAGCATTTCTGTTATCTAGAGTTCTGTGTTCCAAGAGTCACCTTACAGTGATTGCTTTTAGAGAGGCCAGCATGGTCTTTCTCTCCTTAAGGTTAGTGGCTGGTTGTTTAGTGTTCTTGTTCCCTGCTTGAGCAGGTGGGTAGGACCAGGTGACCTCCAGACATCCCTTCAAACCTCAATTGTTCTGTGATTCTGCTGTCCTTTCTTAATGCAAAGACACAGCTTTCATAGTTCTCGACTAATGGCTCAAACGCAAGAGATAGCTCCATATCAGTATTCTCTCTGAATATTCTTAGAATTGACAGACCGCAGGCTTTACACAGCAGTACCTCCTAGTTAGTCTTCAGCCAACTGAGAGCTTCATTTTTCTTTCATATGTTTTTTTTCCCCATGAAATAATGAAACAGGAGAAACACAAAAGTTTCTTAAATCCTATAACCATAAAGTTCCATAACTTCCTGCTCTTAAAGTTGGAGATAAATTGGTTATACACACATGAATCTTCAAGAACCTAGAATAACATACTTTCGTGTAGCTATTTGACACTCAGTCTAGAGACTGGTGCTGTGTCAAAGCAGCATCTCTAACACTGTATTTCTTTTTTTTCTGACGGAACAATAATTATTTTAGTTACTGAAATTAGAAACAGGTAGTATCTGGCACACCTTGCATGTGTCTAGAATGTGTGGATTAATAAGAGGAAAAGTCTTTATTTTACTCTTTACTCAATAATCTCCCTATTTTCAGTACTTCCTCATTCATGTATTACAAGATTTAACTGTTGATATTTTGTAATCCCTTTGGGAGTGCATGTAGAATGCACATGTAGAGCAATTAGAGCTAATTGCTTCTTTGGAAGAACCTGTTGTGGTTTATCTGATTTGCATATAAGCCATATAATGAGTGCAAAGATGCCCAAGATACTGTATCAGATCTGGCAATAAAGAGTAATCTTATTTTTAAATAAATTCACTGCCACAAAAATGTAATTCTGAGCCTTGCAGTATTGACATATGCACAGGATGAGCTACCATGCCTGTCACTAGAGGGAGCATCTGTAACAGTGGGAACATATTCTTTGTCAATGTTTGTCATGGTTAAAGTAACAGGGACTGGAAAGGAGAGAGTTGGAAAAGCACAAGGAAAAAAAGAAATTCGATATACTGCAGATTTACAAGAGATTGTTTTGTCTCATGTATTTTTTAGGATTGGAACAATATTCATTGGAACAGTGATTCATTGTTGAAAACCTCATCATTTCTTTATAGTGAGGGCATACAGGATTTTGAATGTCTGTTTCAAGAGTTCTGTATATAATTGTACATATGTATACGTATGTATATGTATATAATATATATAATTGAACATGTATATGTGTACAAGTGTGGGTGATACTTTTAATACATTATTTAAGTATAGAAGACGGGAACTTTTGTTTATATTTTACATGGGATGGCAAGTTGCTAGTCAATGCGAAGTGTTAATTGCCATCAGTTTTCAGAACTGGTGTGGTCAAAACTACTGATTATTGATCCTTTCTACATTCTAAAATACTCGCAGTCTTCCCTAAGCTAAACAGTGCTCTTCCACCATTCCTTTAGTATGGATCATGCCTCTAAAACCTTCAATTTTCTTTACTATCCACTGAATAATCCTCACTTTTTCTACTTCTGTCTTGGCATTTAGTGCCCAAAACCAGATAAAGTACTGAAGACAACTCTATAAATGCAAAGAGGAATAATGGCATAATATTTTATTTTTTCGGACATCCAGAAGGTGTCTTCTTGCATGTAGTGACTTGCATTTTCCTCTTCTGGTTAAGCTATCAAATTCATTTTAAAAATATGATCTAGAGTTTACAGACCTCCCTACCCTGGGGCCATATGTAGCTTTGCAAACATACTTTTGGTTTCACCATTCACCAGCTTGTTAAGGAAAACACTGGCCAGAAAGACCAGAATGTGTCTAGGGGAAGTCAGAGCATGGCTGGAAGGGTGCATCCCCCTTGTCTGGGTATCAGAGCAGCAGAGCAGGCCAATAGCAGGGACAATATCACCACTCCAACCAGGAACAGGGCAGCTGGGGGCACAGGGGCAGCCCCAGCCCCAAGCATCAGGCACCTGCCTGGGTGCAAGAACTTTCTGGGCCAGGATGAGACATCAGCCTGGATAGCTGGCCTGGTTCACTGAGACCCAAGTTTGGATTCCCAGGCCTGTGCTGACATGGAGCCCTGGGGCCAGCACAGAGGGTGCACAGTGATAAAGCAGAGAGATTGGCCAGGGCAGAGCCCTGACAGGGTGAAACAAATAAGCTCTGACTGCAGACCTCTAGCTGGCAAGCATCTTACTTCTACTTATGTGAGAGACTACAATGTCACTTCAGTCAGATCATAACTTTTCTGAGGGCTAAACTAGTGCCTGTGAAATCACCCTGTGGTTAGCAACAGTCCTTTTCTCTGAAAACTCTTAGTGTTCTGAACATGGAAGCCCAAGTCTCAGGGCCCTGGAAGAAATGCACCCAGACTTGGGTCTCTCCTGAGGCTGAAATCACATCTTTTGTCCTATTTTTTTCCAAGACTATCAGGCCTTGAATTAAAGGAATCCAATGCTTCTGACAGTCAGAGTTCAAGTCCAGAAACCATACATTAAAAAGTACCTGGCACTAGAAATCTACTCAGAACATCTACAACTTCAGTACCAGCCTTCACAGAATCACAGAATTGTAGGGGTTGAAAGGGACCTCAAGAGACCATCAAGTCCAAGCCCCCTGCTAAAGCAGGTACCCTACAACAGGTTGCACAGGTGGGCATCCAGGCGAGTCTTGAATATCTCCATAGAAGGAGATTCCACAACTCCTCTGGGCAACCTGTTCCAGTGCTCTGTCACCCTTACTGTAAAGAAGATCTTCTGCATATTAGTATGGAACTTCCTATGTTCAAGTTTAAGGCCATTACTCCTTGTTGTATCGCTGCACACCACTGAGAAGAGCCTGGCCTCATCCATTTGCCTCCCACATCCCTTTAGATATTTATAAACATTTATCAGATTCCCTCTCAGTTTTCTTTTCCCCAGGCTGAGCAGACCCAGATTACTCAGCCTTTCCTCGCATGGGAGATGCTCCAGGTCCTTAATCACCTTTGTGGCCCTCCACTGGACTCCTTCTAGGAGATTCCTGTCTTTTTTGAACTGAGGAGCACAGAATTGCACACAGTAGTCTAAATATGGCTTCACCAGGGCAGAGTAGAGGGGGAAGATTGCCTCCCTCAACTGACTGGCTACACTCTTTTTAATGCATCCCAGGATACCATTGGCTTTCTTGGCCACAAGAGCACACTACTGGCTGATGGCCAACCTGTTGTCCACCAGGACCCCCAGGGTCTTCTCTGCAGAGCTCATCTCTAGCAGATCATCCCCTAACCTGTACTGATGCATATGGTTATTCCTCCCCAGATGCAAGACTCTACACTTGCTCTTGTCAAACCTCATCAGGTTCCTCTCTGCCCAACTCTCCAGTCTGTCCAGGTCTTGTTGAGTGGTAGCACAGCTATGTAGGTATGTCAGCCAATCCTCCCAGCTTTGTATCATCAGCAAACCTGCTGACTGCAGACTCTATCCCTTCATCCAGGTCACTGATGAAGATGTTGAAAAAGAACAGACCCAAAGCAAACCCCTTGGGAGCACTGCTAGTTACAGGCCTCCAACCAGACTCTGCACCACTGATGACAACCCTCTGAGCTCGGCCAGTCAGCCAGTTCTCAATTCACATCACCATCCACTCACCTATCCCACATTTTCTAAGTTTCATAACAAGGATATTGTGGGAGACATTGTCAAACACCTCGCTGAAGTCTAGGTACACAATATCCACTGCTCTCTCCCCAACTATCCAGCCAGGACTGACACCAGAGAAGGCAATCCAGTTGTTCAAGCATGATTTCCCCTCAGTGTATCCATGTTGACTACTCCTGATAACCTTCTTCACTTCCAATTGCTTAGAGATGACGTCCAAAACAAGTTGTTCCATCACCTTTCTAGGGTCAGAGGTGTAGCTGATTCACCTGTAGTTTCCTGGATTTTCCTTCTTGCCCTTTTTGAAGACTGGAGTGACATTCGCTATCCTCCAGTCTTCAGGCACCTCTGCTGTTTGCCAGGACCTTTCAAAGATGATAGAGAGCAGTTCAGCAGTCGCCTCTACCAGTTCTCTCAGCACACATTGGTGCATCCCATTGGGGCCTATGGATATGTGTGCACTGATTTTGGCTAGATGCTCTCTGACCAGATACACCTCAACCAATGGAAAGTCTCCCTCTTACCTCCAGGCTCTGGGATTCCTGAAGGCTGGTCTTAGTAATAAAGACTGCAGCAAAGAAGACATTCAGAATCTCTGCCTTCTCAGTGTCCCCTGTTACCAAGGCACCCACTTCATTTAGTAAGGGACCCACATTTTCCCTAGTCTTCCTTTTGCTGTTGACATACCTAAAAAAACCCTTTCCTGTTATCCTTTACCTCCTTTACAAGGTTTAATTTTTAGAGGGCCTTTCCCTTCCTTGTTGGATCTCTACAGGGCCTGACAACATTCCTACATTCTTCCCAGGTGGACAGGCCCTTTTTCCACATTTCATGGACCTTCTTTTCTTTCAGTTTATCCATGAGTTCCTTGCCCATCCACACAGGCTTCTTGCCACCTCGTCTTTGCCATTTCTCTGCCCTACAGTCATTCATAGTTGATACTTTTTATCTATTAGTAATAGCTGGGAAGATATTTATTCCTTCCATTAACACTTTCTGGACTACTGCGGTTGCCATGGAGCAGCGACATACTGAAGTTTCAAGTACCAGTTCTTGTTTGCTTACTTTTCTTTCCACCAGATGAAATGTAATTTGAATTACTTTGCCTTAGTGACAGAGGAATGAAACAATGTAGCCATCCTCAAATTTAAGAGCCTGGAGAAGAATTACAATGGATAGATAACAGAGAGTAGTTTATTAGTAAAGGTAAGTAACATAAGGGTATCTTTCGTACACAAAATGAGTAAGTATGATTGGATTTATGCAAACCTACTGAAATGACTCAAATCATGACGTACTCATCTGTCCACCAATAAAATTATTATTCTTTTGCTTAGTCCACAAAAAGTAGTACATAAAAAGTAACACTGAACTCAGAATAAAAGTGAGGGACAGTTTGCAAGAGAGCGCTCACAAGAGGTTACAAAATATCACTCCAGCAGTGCTACCTTTAAAGAGGGAGTACAAGTCCCCAGTCTCTTCCCCTCTCACCAAGTCGTTTGCTGTGAAAAACACAGACTCTCCTACAGTGCTCTCAGTTGTATTGGATCATCAAGGTAGTTACAGGACAGAGATTAAGCTGGAAGTGGAATTTAATGCTGCAGCTCAAAGTTGACAAGCTGCTGCTGGGCAGGGTCAGGCAATGTTTTCTGTACAAAAAAAAACTATGTCTTTCACGTAGGGCTCTTACTCACTGCCTGGAAATCAAGTGTAGAATAGACTCAAGGCAGCTAAAAGCATTGATCCAGAGAAGACAGAGATTCCTCTGGTGATCTATTCATTTTGCCAGATGATTTTGTTTTCCTCTGCATCAGCCTGTGTTGTCATGGCTTTGTGATTTTCGGTTGTTGGTATTCCACATCATAACATTATGTAGTGAATGTACCTGGTTCTCAGAAGAGAAGGACTACTACATTCCTCATGGTACTTTGCTTCTCTGTTACCATTTTCCAGCCGGAGGGAAAAGATAAAAGCTCACAGTATAAAAACTTGGAGATCACAGGACCTCGTCCCTTTTTTCCGCCGTCTCTCGTCTTGGCAGCACCTCGCTCTCCAGCTGTCTTATCGTCGGTAGTAGAGTAAGGCCTACCTTGATTTTGGGACATTCTCTCTCTCTGTATCGGATTTATCAGCTTAAATTGTAATTATATTGTATTATAGTGTGTTGTTTGGCATTCCGATATTTAGTAAATTAGTTTGTTTCTCCTCAGATTGTTGCCACTGTTCTTTGCTCTCAGGGCCATCTCCTTACCCTTTTTCCCTTTTCCCTTTTCCCAGGGCATGGGCCCGTGGATCCCCCATCCCCTTCATCACGGAACCAGGCCAAACGCCCGTAAACCATTGACACTGTGTCAATCAAGGTATTTTTTTTTGTCTAAGTCAAAAGGAACTGAGATTTTCATGTCCTGTTGGTAATACAGAACGCAGTGTCTCTGGGACAAGCTGGCTATTTTAGCAGTAAGAACAAGAAAATCAGCAGAGAAGTTTGATATTCTAGAAAAAAATCCTGAAAGCAGCTAAAGCATGCTGAATATTATAACACATGGAACATTAGATGAAGTTGACTAAGGTTGATTACTGTCTTTGAGTAAAGGACCCAAGCTGAGCCTAGCTCTACTTCACTAAAATGTTAGTCTTGTTTGGTTTTTGTTGAATATGTATTTCATTTTCTTAAATTATGACCATGTCTAATTTCTTACTGTAAGCAGGTTATTTCTTTCAATTTCCTCCTTCCTAAAGAGTTACAAACACTTTTGTTGACATTTTATTGACAGTTTTCTTGTTGTGCACAATATCTGCATGAAAGAGAAATGACTTGCATTTAGACAAAAAAAAAAAGTAGAAAGTATTGAGGCAAAATATTAGTGAACTTTTTTTGTGCTACCACATTAAATTCAACAATTATATATATATTTAATATTTGTTTTTAGAAAGCATTACTTGTGTATGAAGAATTAAATGAGTATTAACCAGATCTTTTCAGCTTTCATTATGTCTGTCAGACACAGATCTGACTCCTGTGATGTGGGAGCTGTACCATGCACTTCATAAATCAGTGCCCCTGCCAGTGACCATTTGAAATGACAGTGGTTCCACCTTATTTATCTCAAGGTTGGGTATTTTCTTTCTCTTCTTATGCGAAAGGATTTTATGTTTTCTGATAATTTGAAAAAAAGCTTGTCTTTCCATTTTGCTCTCTTTTATCATGCAATTTTCAAAATCACTTTTTCAAATTTTTAATGCTGTTTTTAACCACTTCACCATATTTACTTTATTTACATATTTACTTTACAGATAGTTAATTTTTATTTGGTGAAGAGCATGGAATCGTTAAATGGTTTAGGTTGGAAGGGACCCTTAAAGATCACAGAATTATTTCATTACTAAGGCTGGAAAAGACTTTAAGATCACCTAGTCCAACCGTCGACCCATTGCCACCATGCCCACTAACCACATCCCTAAAATCACCCATTCCAGCCCGCGCTGCTGTTCCAGGTGACTTGGTATTGCTTTGAACAGCCCCGTCCCTCCTCTCTTCTTCAGAGGTGCTGGAGAACCGGTGCGGTGTCCACAAGTCGCTGCGCCGCGTTTGAAGGAGGCTCGACTAGCTCGTTCCGCTGCCGGCCGCGAAGGCGAAGCGGCGAGGCCTCCCGTTGCCGGTCACTGCCGTGCCGGGCAGAAGCTGCCGCCCTCGGCAGGTGGCCCCGGAGCCCCGCAGCTGCGGGTGGCCCTGCTGTACCGGAGAGCGGCGGGAGGGAGCCGGGGAGCCGGGGCCCTGCGGGGCGGGGTGGGCACGGTGGCCGGGCGGAGTAGACGGAGCTTTTCCGAAGCAGCGGGCGCGCAGGGTTCTGCGAGTCCTCCGCTGGTCCCGCTGCGGGAAGGGGTGGGTTGTCCAGCAGAGGTGCCGCCTCTCCCGAGCGGCTGCTCTCGGTAGGCTGTGCCCTCTCTTCACGGGAAGCGAGGGGCAGAGTGGGAGAGGACGGTGGAAGATGCTGTGGCTGCCTGCCGCCTTCCAGTTGGTGCTGGTGCTCTGCAGCCAGGGCAAGGAGAGGTGTCCGTCAGCCTTCTGTGAGTGCTCTGACTGGGATGACTACAAAATTACCTGCAGGAATATCCACTTCATTCCCAGCCTTCCAGAAGACACTCAGACCCTGTGAGTAAGTTGCGGTGGGTTAGGAGAGATACAAGATTGTTGCGAATATTCCTATTTTGCAAGCAGGAGATGCTATGAGTAAATGCCCTGTGAGAGGCATCAAGTGGGAATGTGCTGTAACTCAACTGGGCAGTGCAACACAGTGGGAACAGCAGTGAATAGAACCTGCATGTGCCTGGCAGACCTAAGAAAATTACCCCTCAAGCCTTACAGAGCTATGAAGAGATTCTTGGCTGCTGGGCTTTTAAAGTTCTAGGTATGAGATGGTAAAACTAATGGTCAGACTGTGTGTGAGCAAACTGAGGGGAAGACTGGATTTTGTGTATCCCATACACAGAGGGGGAGGAAGGGTAGATCAAACAGTTTTACAATGCAAAAAGTATAGGACTTGTATATACCACTTCGCAAACTGTTTTGTGAAAGCTTCTGTGCACTTTCAGCTTCCTTGTCAAAGCCTGACAAAAAGAATCCATGGGAACCAGTAATGCCAATATACCAATTGGAAAACAAAGTACTTCAGAAGAACAGAAGTGTGGAGCATGTAATACTGCAACAAATTTGGGACTTGCAAAAGTGATACACATTTCAGAACAATTCAGGTACCCAGTAGTAGTGTTTAGTCCTATTACCATCACCTTAAGGCGTCACGTCTGGATTCCTGCTGGCAGTCCAAAGAATGTCATGTGTCCTATCTGTCAGCTTTATATCTGTGTATGGGACAGATACTATGGGGAAACAAACGACGCTAGTCATCTACAGCAAAGCAGCTGAATGGCTGTCTGCCTTTTACTTGTAAGTCACAAAAAGTTTCTAGTCTCCAAGAGGAAGTTCATTAGTTAGCAAATTACTTTCTGATGAAATAAACTCAAACTCTTTAACTGCAAGATAAAACCATAAGAAGTTGATCATTTTATGTCTTGATAATGATTCTTGGGACTTTATTTTAAAATATGGGCCATTAAGGTATTTGAAGGGGCTTCTCAATATTATTTAACACCTAACATTATAGGCTTAGCAAATTAATCACTCATCTGAAAAGGCAGAGAATATTTAATTTGTGATGTTTCCATTGCTTATATATGACTTTTTGGGTGGTTGTTTTTTTTTTTTTTGTAGTGGTGTTGTTGTTGCTTAGTGTTTTTATTTTTCTCAGTTTACAGGAGAAATATGCTTTCGCATATTTCTGGATGCTTTCTCTGAAAATGCTGGTTTGAGGACTGAGAAGTACCTCTCTATATACAGCTCCAGTGGGCTGCTGCAGTTATAATGATATAATCACCAGTTTAAACACTAAGTGACACTAAGATCACATGCTGCTGTTTAAAAACAAGACCTCCCAGTGAAAGCCTTATTTCTATGAAAAAAAATGATTTAAAACAGCTTTTTAAATTATTGTTTGGGTGTGATTTAATCATCTGAACTATTTGGTACGACCCTTGCAAGCTTCTCAAGAAGTGTACCCCCTACATAGTATAAGAAAAGAAAAATGATTCTGCTAACAATTGTAATTTTACAACATGTAATAGAAAAGGTAGAACACGGGATGTATATCCTGATTTGAAAATAAGAAAATTATCCAAGGAAATAAGGAAAACACAGCTCTTCTCAAAGAAAAAGTAGCCTTTTAAAATTTGGTTTGTAGCTTTCTCACTGGATCAAGTGTGTACATTTTCCATCTGTTAATATCTGAATGGCTGAAGTCTAAGGGACTGTGTCATATTCTGTAGTCACTTAAAGTAGCTTTGCTTCTGAGTGCGTGTGAAATCTCAAGATTGCTTACTTCAAAGTTTTCCCATGTTACTATTCACTTCTCTAGAGTTTGTAAAGCTGGGAGACTGTAGTGAATCCAGGGATGCTTTGCCAGCTTTTGGAGACGATAACTCTTTTCAGTGCACAGGATCTTGAAACTCCAATTAAAGTTTCATTCCAATAATTCAGTTGGGACTGTTCTCATTTCTCTGCCCTACTTTAGGTGAGCGGTGCGAGTAGTTTTTTTTGTTTAAAATACAAAACAAACAAACAAGCCATGCTTATAAGAAATCACAAACACTTATATTTCTAAATTCAGCTAGTGAAAAATTATTGTGAACTTCAGCCAGGAAAGAGTGTTGGTTTTAAATTGATTTTAATGTATTTGTCTAAATATAGTTGATGGGGGTGCTTCTCCAGAGTGGCTGAGTGCACAGATATTTTTCTCGGAGTTAGTTTTTTTCTGTACAAGATTTCAAGGTTTTCCTCTTTCCTTTTTTTTTCCTGGATGTGTAGTACAGACCAATCTTGCTTCTTTGGATGATGTTGAGGATTATATACCCATACCATGCTATGGTAGGAAAGCAGGTCTAAGCAGTATTGAAATACTCCACTAAATAATATAAAATTAGGTATCAGCACTTTCGTGATAGCTATATTTTCACATCTCCACACAGCTAGCACTCCGGCCTTATCTGGCCCCATATTACCCCTTCCTGGCCCTTATTTGTTTCTGCCCTTGTCTGTTCTTGGCTCTGCTCCTCCTTCACACTGTGACAGGATATGTATAGTAAAGATGGGATCCCTGTCCAAGCCTCACAGCTGGTAGCGCTTTTCTCTTTCACTAGAGACAGTACTAGGGCAGAGTACTTGTAGGTGGTGCCGCCTCTTCCTTGATTCAGGCAGCTCCTAGTTTCTTCTGACTGTTCTGGTAAGGTACATGTAGATATCCCACAGTCTTGATGAGCAAGATGCCATAAATTCATACCATTTTTATATCATGCTGTTTCTCCTTGATAGCTGTAGTGATCAGAAAGACCAACGTGATAGAAAAGGTGTTACAAAGAGAGGTGGAAGGACTGGCACAATAGCAAGGCGCTACATAGAAAGGGAAGTAGATTGCTCACCTATATCAGAAGATTCTGGATTCACATGCAAAAGCTTCCACCACAGAGAGATCTCCAGAAGAAGATCCTTCCTCACCTGCAGTCAGCCCTTAAATGAGGCCTAAGAGGGGTGGAGCCTGCCATTGCCTTCACCTGTGCTCCCAGGGCTGCCTGGGTCTTTCCTCCAGGTGCTCAATCAGTGGTTCAGGCTATGACTCAGCAGTTCCCATGCAATAGCCTACCACCAGCAATTTCAGGTAGCTGAAAAGACGGAAGTCTTACTATCCCCCCTGGGAGATCCTAACTGCCCTTAAAGTAGGAATTATGCAGATCAATTATAGGGAGGTTGAAACCTATAGTTTACTGTTCTAACTTTGTAGAGATTGATAACGCGCATGAATATTGCATAGAAACTGATAATCTGCATTAATCCACCTTCAAAATGCAGCTTCTTGCCCACATCTTTTAGAAACTGGCTTTGTAACATCTCTGTAAGATCTTAATATTGAAGAATGAGTCATGAATGGCTTATGATCTACTACCATTTAACTGTAGCAAAAAGGTGTTTCCTAACAATTGTGTAAGGGAAACTGTCTATGAACAGTCCCATCCTAAAATATTTTATAATAAAATGCTAGGTACTTGTTTTGTTTGATTTCCTTTTTTAATAAGATATAGAGGCATAGATTTTAAAGCCAAGAGGACTCTTTAGATCATTGGTTCTGATATTCTGCATGAAAAAGATCATAAAACATCCCAACAGCTACAGAATATTAGAGCTCTTGCTCCTTTCTTTGTTTGCTTCTTTGTTTAGAAAAATCATGTATTGTTGATTTTAAAATAATATTAAAAATAGTCACATACAACCCTTGAAAATTTGTTCAAATGGTTGAGAATCCATGCTTTTTTTTTCCTGTTTTTGGCTACTGTTGTGTGGAACAAAGTAATGAACTGCACTTAGGTATTGAATTTTTCACTTTCAATTACCACTCTTGGGGCACTGACCTCTCTGTATTGACTCCAAGAAACTCAGGCTTCTAATTTTGATGCGCTGAACTGCACATAAGGACAGTGCCAGAACTATCCTAGAGCAACTAACTGGAATAAAATGTTTGTCTCAGAAGAAGAAATCTGTGCATCTTTATGCCACTAGACTTTTTGCGGTCTTCATCACAAAAATTACTATTTGTATTTGTTTTCAGTGGAAATTCAAACAGTTCTGAAGTAACTTCCAGTGTAATTTTTTTTTTTTCTAATAGTCCTCTGGTAAATCTTAATAGTATTATAATGGACACTTCTTTACATTTTCCTGTGTATTTATAATGTTTGTAGTACGTTAAAAAAAAAGTGGGTTTCAGAGATCTTTCTGAACTTTGAAGTATTTCTAGTTGATTACAAAGGCCTCTAAGATTTTTAAAGCCTCTTTCATTTCTATACGTATGATCTCAGCACAGAGTTTTTCTTTGTCTTGCAAAGCCAGATGTTGCTTTTTTGTTCATATGGAATTGCAAGAAATTTCTTAGGTTACATATGAAATACAATTATTAACTAAAGCATGCTGTTCTATAATCCTTGCTCAGCTGGTCAGATTCCAATCCTTATTCCCAAATAAACCTACAAAGATTTATTTAAAACTGGTCTTTATTGGAAATACAGCTTACTCTAACTACTTTTTAGTTCATATGTCCGAAAAGAAAAGGAAATGAACAAGAAAAAAAGCTGACAATAAAAGCTGTAGCATATGCAAATGGTGAGAAAGCAAGGCTAACTAGAAAAGAAGACATAATTATGGTGGAGAGTATGAATATTTTCTCTTTTTGTGAATCTGTAGTAAAAAGGTAATGTTGTGGATCAGAGTTGTGATTTTCCAGTCAAAACAGATGCACTTGTTCAAAATTGTATCAGGAACAAAAATCTTGTTCTGAGATACACAGATTTCAAAATTGCCATCAGAAGAGCCTCAGCCTCAGCTGCATCCATGGAGCCATGTTCAGGTATGACAAAATATTGCAACGGAGATAGCCTCTGAAGATATCCTTGAATAATATTTTCTTTGTAATTGCCATAAAGAGGAAATAAAATTATTTCCTGTTTTAGCCTTAGTTCACTCTCTTGCTGTGGCATACACTTCCACTTTTCCTAGCTTACTTCTGTCCTGGTGGAGGAAGGAAGAGAAATTTCACCATTGCAGAGAGGTTGTGCAGGAAAATTATATTTTGTATAGTTCTAGTTTGTATTACTACCTGTGCAAACTCTCTACTTAAATGGGTAAAGATACAACTGCATTTCTAACATGGAGTCTTTTTATACTCTTTCGGTAAGCATTTCCTTTATGTTAAACTGGTCTGAGTTAAAAGTAGCTTACTTCATTAATTCCTGAGGGAAATTGTTTGTACTGACTCTTTGGAGTGTCCCAGAGCATAACAATTTGAGAATTATTTTACAAGAGAGACAGTGAATGACATAATGAGTCCACTCTTCTATTACCTTTTAAAGATCATGGTGAGCAAGGGAAGTTCATAATGTCTGAAAAAGGCAAACATCATGCATACCTTCCATTAATGCTAACAGGAGGATCTGGGGAAACAAACTGGTGGTTCATATATATGTATGTACTCCTGAACATCATTTTTCAGGTGTTATATATGCTACATCTCCAGTTAGGATCCGTACAGTTGCAAAACAATTATATCTGTTTTGTTCTTTATTTCTATCTTAATAATTCTCAGCGTTCATTTTGCCTTTTTGACCTCTGCTGAGCAGCTGGCAGCAATTATAGGTACTTAGTGGTCCTCTAATTAGAAACAATGGTAGCCAGCAATTACTGCCTGTTCTTGCACTCTTTCTTCTAGGAGATAAACCTCATCTGAGGTTTTCTGAAATTTCAAATTCCCAAGTGAACTTCTTCTGAGGCCATTAATAGACTCTCAACTTGATACTTTAGAAATGCATTTGGAGTGTGTCCTCTGTCACAGAATCATAGAATCATAGAATTGCTCAGGTTGAAAAAGACCTTCAAGAACATCAAGTCCGACCACAACCTAACCATACTACCCTAACTCTAACAACCCACCGCTAAATCATGTCCCTGAGAACCACATCCAAACGGACACTTGGCCCTGTTGAAACTCATATGGTGTACTTTGGCCCATCGATCCAATCAAGCCAGGCCCGTTTGTAGTGCCTTTCTACCCTCTGGCAGATCAACACTCCCTCCCAACTTGGTGTTGTCTTGTGCAGTTGGAGTGAGGCAAGGAGCCCTTTGAAGCAGTGGGCTGCAGAGGGATGCACAGTGCCAGGCAGAGCCTCTACAGAGCTGGCTGGAATAAATCATCCTGGACTTTACAAAACATTTGGGTATGAGCTGACCTATAAAAAGCTTTCTGAACAGATGTTATTAAGCATATGCCAGGACTTTTAGGAAACCATTATTCACTTTAAGTATCTCCTTATCCTTTAGAGAAAATAGCTCAGACTTTCTATGCTGTGTGACACAGCCTTTCCTATAGATTGCCATTTAAAGCATCATTTTTCATTAAATGAGGATATACTAAAGGTAACTGTTACATATTTTGTTACATTTGTCTGTATTTCAAAACAAACTCCAAAGAATTCTGTAAAAGTAATCACTGATGCTCTCTTCAGATCCAGGCAGATCACATACTGCCTTGAGATCAAGAGAGAACTGGTTGAATTTTAGCATATGCCACCAGCTCATTATCCATGTTGAATTTTAAATTGCAACAAATTCATTCTAGGTGCTATCATTGTATTCACTTCAGTTAGGAGCCATGGATTTTGCAGAATCCCAAATATCATTGCTTCTCATTGGCTTGGTTAAGGTACTAGGGCCCTAGATGCACTGCAGAATCTTTAGTAGAATAAAATCTACTGGCATAAAGTGGACTTTTTACAGATATGACCATTTTTATTTCTTGAGTAAAATAAGATATTTTTGTACTCTTTAAAATGTTGTGTACAAATAAAGAGACACTTAAATGTAGCTGACAAGCTGCTGTGCTATTAGAAGCCTCCAATTTAATTTGTTAGGGTTTTTTTCTTTTTTTGTTACTCTTTAATGTGTATTCTGTAAATATTGAGGATGTGCAAGGGCTGAGTTTGGGAGAACACAAAAACATATGTTTAAAGTTAAGATTTGGAGGAAATGAAATTGTATGCTGTACTTCTCATTTCTGTTTTGGTAAATCAGCACTTGCCAGTAGCCTGTCTACAGTACATGTGAAATTATTCCATTATAGGTAGATCATTTAGATTTCTTTATACTGCTTCCTGATGTGGTCCCGTTTTCGAAATAAAATTACTTTTTTTTCTAGACTGTGTTCAGATTCTGTAAACGCATATTAAGGAACATACCAAACATTTATTGATTTTGCAAATACATAAAACATCCGTATAAGTCACATTTGTGAAAAGTTGCTTTCTTAACCAATAGCAACAGAAAACATACTATTCTTAGCCTTTTGCAAAATACTCTGTAAACATCTCAGTTAGTTACAGCATTTTCTAATCTTTAAGCTTTTTCTTTCCTTTTAGATTTATATCAATAAATTCTGTTTCTCAGTTCAGGAGAAAGCTGTTGTGTGCTTCTGAAGAGGAATGGGTTGGAAACTTAATGTTAAAAGAAAACAGTGTAATGAAAACCGACTGCAGCAGCAATTCAAGATTCAGTGAACTGTACCACTTACAGAATCAATCTGTTAAACATCTCCTGAAATATTTTCTGAAGTTAGAGGTTTCAAGCTGAGGTGTAGAAACCTACTGAGATGATCACAGCTGATTTACTCTTCAGACAATGAAAAGAAAAAAATGTGTTTCTACAGCCAAATTACCCTTGTCTTTTGTAATTATATGCAGCACTGTCATTTAAATAAGCCTCTTCATAATATCTGCAAAAGAATTATTTGTAGTCTCTCTGCTTTTGTCTTAAGCAAACTACATATGTAATTAAACCATACTGAGATATGGTTATTTCTACTCAGAATAGGAATGGCTCTTTGTTTTTCACTTGAATGCTTGCTAGCACTGGCTGTGGTTCCATGCCATTACAAAGGAAGTCTAAATGCTGCAAAGATGCAAGAATGATGAAAGGAATGATAAGAAAAGGGAGGAAAATGTATTTATTTCAAATTTAGAGTATTCTAGTCTCTCTTGTCACCTACTCTCACTCATTCCTATTCTTTGTCTAGTAGTTGAGATGTGTATGTATTGCAAAGCATTGTATAGTTGGAAAATAACTTCAGGAACTCTTAGACCATGTTTTTTATTACTTACTCTTGTCCAGTGCAAAGTTACTATATTTACTTATTTTCATTAAGGTAGTAAGATTACAGAATGCTATGCCTTTTTAAAGCAAAATGTGTAGGCAAACGGAAAAAAATATTTTGTATCTGAAAAAAAGAAATGGAAAAAAGGAGAGCAAGTATAATAATACATACCCAGTTCAGTAGTATTTTACTGTAACTTTAAAATTAGCAAAATAATCTCTTAGGATTTAAAACTGCATCCTTGAAAAGGTATTATTTTAATTAAATATTCTGTAGAAATTTACATATGCATATGTAAGCATTATCTGCACTATGTTATCTTCACTTCATCTTATTATGAAGGAATAATTCTAATTTACATCTTGTATGGCCACCTTTACATAGCACTGAAAAGTTTACTAAACAAAACATAAAGCAATTATATAGTTTTCTATTTGTTTGTTTTCTTCATATTTTAGAGGTTTTATACTCAGCTAATGTCTTTCATTAGATTTCTCTGTGAGTGTAGTTCCTCACAGAATCCTTCCTTACCACTTTTTTGGGTAGTTTGAGTATCTCAACTGGAACTCAACCTCTGTCTTCTAGACATTTATATCACATTATATTTTCAGCACTGACAGTTATTGAATTTCATTTTGTTTGCTGGCAAGTGGCAAGTAACATTTAACAGAGTCAGCATTTCCTGTGAAGTCTTCATTATTTATTCACATCCTGCAAGAAACAATGAGTTATCGCAAACTGAGCAAGAATATGTTCTGTAATTACAAATTGGTATTTTCTGTTTGCTAAACATTAGTAAGTAAGAAACCTGAAATCAATTCTTGTCTCTCTGACAGCACCCCTATGCTCCTTAGTATGTAGGAGGAGGAAGTGTTAGTTATAAGAACTTATTTTCCACACAGAATGCTATCCAAACTCTGACATGAACACTTCTGTTCTGAATGGCTCTAGTATTTCTTTAATTTTTTAGGGTTGCGTCAGTTTTGATAAATAGTTTATTACATTCTTTTGGACTTCTACTTAACTGTGGGAAAGCAGCTATACAGTCCTCTACCATATTCCTGAGCGGTTTCCTGCTTTTAGCGATACTTTGCTTCGAGTCTTTCATCAGTTCTACCACGTTGTACGTAATACTGGGGTTGGACACTAGGTGGTAACCGTCATCTGGTCAGCTAACTGCATTTCACGATGTGACTTGCCTTTTTATCATTGTTTTTGCTCCACTGGAAGACTACTATGAATTTATTTCAGAATAATAAAAAGAAATCTGTATTTCTAAGCATGCTTAGCTTGTGCTGGATTTAGTAGAATATAAAACAAACAAACAAAATGTAGAAGTTCATGTGGGTACAATTGTTTACCTGGCCACTATCCTAGCTGCCATAGCTATTTCTCCTATGTAAGATCATTGTTTGCTATAATTTTCTTAGAAAGGTGAAGATAGTAAGTATAATTTCCTACTTTTTTTTTCCCCTTCCTTCCATATTTTCAAATATGGGCAAGTGTTGAATCAATCTAATAGATGCAGGAATAACAGTTCAGTATTTGTAGTTAGTCAAATATTTCCATTTTATTACAAAATATATTTTATCTTTAGCCAGTAGTTGATGAGTTTTCTTTGCTGGAGTAGATTAAGGAGTTCGAAAAACTAGAGTTTTGCTTTGTTCAAGGGCTCTGAGATGTAAAATTTAAAAACACTGAAAAATCATTCTGGATTTTTATATTATGCAGACCAATTATTCAAGTCACCTGTAAGAGTATGGGAAAGGAAAGAATGTGTCTGCTACCTGAAGTTTACCTGATCAATGTCAAATGGGAGCAAAAAGCAGATTGTAGGCAGCAAACAAAACATACAGAGACCTAGACCTGACAGAGGAACAGTAACAAGAAGAATGCCAAAATAATGTGAAGAACCCAGTCTAGTGAGTCACACTAACTGATGGTCTATCAAGGAACTGTAGGCATCACTTCAAAGAGGGCTTGACCTCGACTTGATAACCAATAAAGATGCAAATGTGGGGGGAGAGTGGGGTGGGATTGGTGGCAGTGTACCACCTGTGAGGCAACGTGCAGGAGAAGGGATTTGGGTGGAACAAGGGAGGACAAAAAGAGGTGTATGGTTCAGTCTAAAATGTGGCTCGTCTGACCAAATTCTGTGTCTGATCAGTCTGTCTTACCTACAGTTAATAAATCTTCACTGGTAGTAGTAGAAGAGCAGTGCTTAAGAGAGATGAAACATTGCCATTCACTAGATGTTTGCATAATGTTCTGTGCACTGATACTGCACAGTCATTAAAATGAAGCAAATATGCATAAGTCTGAATTATTCACAGCCCTTGAACTTATATTTCTGTTAGTCAGAAGCAGAGTTGATCCTGTGCAGGTATAAAATATTTTGAAGTCCATGTACTTTAAAAAGAAAAACAACAAGAAGAAAACAAAACAAAAACAAAACACCACAAATACCAGTTTTTTCTCATTGAAGAGAAACTAGGATAACTTTCAGAAACAATTTTGCTGAAGACTGTTTAGGAAGATGAAAGGAATCAGAGAGAGGTTTTTCAGTCATTAGTTGGATATGTGAAGTACTTGATTTTTGACTAAGAAACTCTACATTCTAGGCTGGCAGATGTTTGGTGTAGAGGAAAGCAAAAATGCAAAGTTCTGAACAAGCAGCCTAATGTTTTTCTCATGAGTTTTGTTCAGGTTTCATTTTCTTCATAGATTTAATGTGAAGCCTTTCAGGGACATGCAGGATAAACTTAGCTGCAAATATCAAAGGAGAAAGATAATTTTAAAACTTCAACAGGATTTCTGACCTGTGATAAAAAGAAATGCAAACTAAATACCATCATATAAAACTTAAAATGTTTACTGACATATTTTATTGCTATTTTAAAACCGGCTCATTTAGTAAAAATGTGATTTGTATGCTTTTGCATCTTTTCAAATCTTGATAGCTTATTTATAATGAAAACGACCTCAGACTTTGGGTTCTTCTTTTTGAATGATTATATGGAATACAAACTGAAGCCTTTTTCCAGATTTATTATTTACTGAAGCTTTCAATCTGAATGAGAAAATAAAAGTAGAAATAAATGGAAGTGCTCAGGTTAGCATAAGAACAATCTTTCATTCTCATGTATGTCATCTTTTCCTTAATATAAGGAAATATAAATTTGTAATTAAATTTGTAATTAATTTAAATTTGTAATTTAAATTAAATTAATTATTTATTAAATTAGTTTAAATTTGTAATTAATTTGTAATTAAATATGTAAGTTCTTATTGCTACAGTTTTTCTCACATGGGAAAGTAATTTGTATTTTTCTGCTAAAGTTTTTTCCTTTATTCTGAACAATGCTTACTCTTGTAGATTGCTGGATACTGGAGTCACTTTCTAAACTGTAAATTAAAACATGCATGTTTAAAGTAAATTTCCAATGTGCTCAAGACAGGAAGAATCATAGGCAATTAATATAATGAATTCTCAATTATTTATCATCTGCTCACACTATATGTTAAGACTGGTGCTGGCGTCAGAAGCTGGCAGGCTGGGGAGCTAGAAGCCCTTACCTGCCTTCCATTTCTGGCTCTGGGCTTTAAATTCCAAACTGTCTGGTCACTCCCTCTTGAGGACCTTATTAGCACAGTTGGGTAAGCTTGTGATCATCATTTTATGCAGTTAGATTGGGCTAAACTATTCTATTTAAATTTCTGTCATTTTTTGATCCAAAACAGACTGTTCCGGTTAAGAGTTTTCTCAGCCTGTCTTCTTTTCAGTCTTGGGAATAACTACCCATCTCACAGCTTTCTACACACCACAAGTTACTGTTAGTCCTCCAGCAATAATCCACAGATTCACAGCTAGGAAACAGGGACTAACTGTTTTACTGCAAATTTGTAAACTGCATTAGGAAGTGGGTTACAATTTGCTTTAATGTATCAGTGCACAGGTTCTTCAGCAAGAACTGGGACTTTGCAGATGGCTATACAAAACAGCTGGCTTAAAAAATCACGCCTAACCCCAAGGCCATTGCACTGACTCCATTTCATGATCTGCATAAGCACTGACTATGAACTCAGCAATCTGTTAACTCTGCGAGTAGGTGCAGCTAGCTAACACCAATTACTTGGTCACTATATGCTCTATATGCTATAATTTAGCAAATTGTTTAGGTAGTAGGTGTATTCCATAACTTGGATTCTTTTAGATTTGTTGACATTCTCTGAAACTGTTTCACTTCACAGCTAAGTTACTGTCATGAAACATGCTACTTTTTTATCTTCATCAGCCTAAGGTTTCTTTCTCTTAATACTTCATGGTCCTTATAATTCACTGTCTGTTCTCTTTGTTTATCAATACATCCTGCACCACCCGTAGTTTCCTGTCATATTTGTAGAATGTTGGTATATTTTTAAATTCTAGCAAATAGATATGAAGAAATATGATACTTCCAATTCCAACCTATAAATAAATTTATGAGCTGTTCGGTTAAAATATAAGGCTAAGTTACTTCATTGTGCTATTCTTGAGATAACAGAAGCCTTATATAGGAAGTTGTAAGTGTAGAGCCATTTCATCCTACAGCAACTTTGATAGCAATGGATTCATATATGTTACCCAGGATTTCCATGCTTTTCTGATGGGATGTGTAAATTCCAAGCGTGCCAATAAAAGGTTAATGTGAACTCACTTAGCCCATGTTCAGCTCAGTTCACTATGTGGGAAAGATGGAGGCTGAATATTTGACTTAAAAGCAGGAGGTCAAGAGGAGCCTTACAACAATGTTTAAACTCTTTTCTGGGATATGAGATCGCAGGTTAAGTACTAATCTCTGCGATGATTGGTGTGAGAGGTGAGTATGATGTTGCGAGCCAACATTTTTTAGATGAAGAGGACCAGAGGGATATAAGAGAGGTTAAAAGCAAGCCTGGATAGTTGCAAGTGGCTTAACCTATGTTTTTCTTAGCTTCTGGGTTCTAACAGTCTCCAGGAGAAGTCTTAGGACAGCTTCCCAATGCAGACCACGATACTGTTAGCCCTATTTGTGGAGCATGCTGCTGGCTCATGCTCAACTCAGTGCTTACCAGGACCCCTAAATCTTTTTCTCCAGCACTACTTTCAAGCTGGGTGGCCCCCAGCACGTACTGGTGCCTGGGTTTTTCATCTCCAGAGGCAGGACTCTATGCTTCACCTTGCTGACATTTGTGAGATTTCTGTCAGCTCATTTCTCCTGGCTGCAGAGAACTGTCCACACTGTTCATCCTCAAGACTTCTTAAAATCTATTTCAAACAGAAATTTCTCAGTCATCATTTTCAGTTTCCTGAAAGGACTGTAAATACAGACAGATGTTGAAACACAACAGCAAAGTCAGCAGGCTGTAGCTGGTTTTTCTTTGTAAACATTTTGCCCAGGACTGTGATCCTGAGCAGTTTTACAAAGTGGAGGAGGGAGAAGGATGGGGGAGTACTGGTATGGGTGTCAAGGTGCTAAGGGTGCAGGGTCATAGGCCAGTATACCCCTGGACAAACAGATGTTCCCCTAGTCAGGAGCTTGTGGAAGTTGAGGTACTAAAATTAAGAGAAACATCAACCCACTGTTGGATAAATAGCCTTTAGCTTCTCCTTGCTTATGCATGTCACATATATGAGAAGAAAACAGAAGACATTATTAATGTTTGTTCATTTATTTTATATCAAGTTGTTCTTAGCAGGAGCTATAGGAAATGTCTGTCATTTGTTCTTGGCTATTCTTGAGACTATTCACTGACTATATATAATGTAAGTATATTCCCAGATGTACTGGGAAACCAAAAATGATCTCATTCAGCAATGATCAGTTGTAACTTTAAGTCTAAAGATATTATAGGCTAATTTTCTAAAGCATTTCCTCCTCTTTATTGGAATAGTCTATCTGCTAGTAATTCATTCTGTTAAGAACTTGGCTGTTGATATATCTCTCCTTTAAATATTGCCTGTTTTTCTGAAACCTCCTGCAGATGGGTAAGATATGTATTTCTATTCTCTCCTGAAGTGCAGATTTAACTGGACTTAAGAAATAACAACATACCTGCCATCCACACATCAGATGTTTATGAAAAAAAAGTGATGTATTTACTGCAAAGCATATAGGGAATTTTATGGAGATAACATGCAATTCCTCTCTACTTGAATTTTAGCTGATGTATCGGCATTTCTTGCTTGGAAGCAGGAATGGGTCATGTGTGGAAAGCCTAAAATGGTTATAAGAATCATTATATTCTTAATATTTCATTAACTTCAATGGGCAGATATTTGCCATCAGTGCTCTGGGTTTTTTGGAAGTCCATCATTACAACTGAATGCTAAGTTCCAAGGAGAGAAGTTGCAGAAGGTTCTAATTGAGTTTGAGGGAGCACACCAAGCAAAACAAGATGCCTAACAAAATGGGAGTAGGAATAATATGAAGATGGAAAAGCTAGGAAAATAGAAGAGAAAAACAGAATTATTGGAGCAGAGCTGGAGTTGTGTATGAATTTTTAATGTTAAATTGTACTTAACAGAGAATATTAACCAGTGAACTTTTATTTCTATAGGAGGTTTATGGAGACTCGTCTAAAAACAATTCCAAGTGAAGCATTTTCCAATCTCCCCAACATCTCTAGAATGTAAGTTCTATTTCTGATATTCTTTTACCTCTTTATCAAAAGTTTAGATCTGCGAGTAATCATTGAATTATTAATGAACTAAACAGGCTATAGGAAGGCATTCTAGGCTTTTTTTTTTTTTTAATTTCAAATGGCATACTATACTTTTTTTTTTTTCGTCTTGCATGATTTATAACTCATTTCACTGGAGACCCTGTAGCCTTTCTAGAATAGGAATGGCTTTCCACAAAAACACTAGTACTTGTGTGATGCAAGAAGGACTTCTGTTGTTGCATGTCTTTTGTGTATAAACACACATATGGATACAATCCATAAATATGCAGTCAGCATCATCTATATACTTGCCTCACATTAACTTTTGTTGCAAGTGGCTGCCTGTTCTTGATCTGCCCTGGCTGCTGATGTCAGTGGTTCTGAGACAAAGGTGTACCAAGTTTGTTAGTTCCTCTTTGTGACTTGCCTGTAATCCAACATATGTTCTAATTGATGCAGGGAACTTCTCTGATATCTCCCAGTTCACTCCCTAGAAACAAAATTATGTAATTTGGAAGGAACTTCAGGAATCCTCTAGTCCAACCACCTGCTCAACGTTCTGCCAAATATGAGGTCAAACCAAATTGCTCAGGGCTTTATCCAGCCTGGTGTTCTGAAGTTTCAGTAAGATAATAGAGAGTATTTACTACTCCAAATATACTGCTTTCTTTTGCTATATGATTTCTGCTATATAGTTTGCATGAATAAACCTTTTTTTTCCTCCTCTGTACTGAATAGAATTTAAGTTGGCCTCTTTATGAACCCTGTTTAAACAAGAATTTTAGAGTTCCTATTCTTGATAGTCAGAAGTAGAGATAGTTTCCCTTTGCTGCTTTGCCACAGAAATGAAACAAAAAGCATTTCAATGAAATGCTCAAGTGCAAAGCTAATTCCTGTCAGAAATGCATCAGTGCACTCAGGTGCATATGCTTCATTCTGGCAATAACAACATTTAAAAAAATGTTTTATAAGGTATTTAGATGTAATAGAAATTTATTAAAGTTGAAAAATCTTAGTAGAAGGACTTTGCCCCTTCTGACTTCGGACAGGTTGAACATATAGTACTTTTAAGGTCAAAGATAAAGAACTCTTTCCTTGGCTCTGAGGAGCTGAAATGGACATTGGTGATGCTTTGTGTCACATCTGTGAGTACCTCATGGACACCTGACATGTACCTTCCCAAGCAGATCCACAGCTTCTCCATACAAGGTAGCAGCCCTACACCAAGCATAACATTTCCCTTGTGCTCTATATTTCTCTATGCAACACAGTGTGGTTTCACATCCTGTGCACACTGATTCCATGCAGCACAGGACGGAAAGGGAGAAGGAAGAACAGTGAGAGGTCCTTGTGGTTAATGCCACATGCTGTCTGTTTAAATGCCTGTGTTCTCAGGTTTTTTTTGAATGGCAACAGTGATAAAAACTTATTTATCTTCAAACAGGCCTTCTCCTTTTGGAGAAGAACTTCTCCTTTGAGAAGCTGTGAATTTGGTGTTTAGGTTGGGACTACATTCATGGTGGATGTCAGACGCATTCTGGAATCCTGCAAGTAAAACACAGCTGGCACAGGGAGGCAGTGCTGAGTTATGCCTTCAAAATGGGATTTTAAACACACTTTCTGCCTCTTCCCAGTATAACATCTGGTTATGATTGCTGTGATTCTTATTTGTTATATTCAGATGGGTTGTACAATGTGTTCATTAGCCAAGGCACTGGCTAGTTCAGAAGCATTCTGAACAGTTGCAAGTAAATATTTATGCACCATTAACGCCTCTTTCTCAGAAGAGATTGAATATATTTGAGCATGTTTGTTGAGCATTGATTCAGGTGATAGTAAAGCAAATAAAACTACTCATATAATCAGTAATGATGTTGTGTAATTAATGTATACAATTACAAAGCAGGAAAGTGGAGGTCAACACGCCAAGAAAATGTGCTGTTTCCTTACCGCTTTCACCCTGCAGCTTTGAGATGTAAAACAGTAACTCAGGCAGCTCCAAGCCAGCCAGCGCAGTACAAATGGGAAATGTGGACTGGTGCGAAATGGTGGCTGGAGGGGTGAGGGAAGGGAGGAGGAGTACCCTCTGCTTCTCTTCTGTCTCCTCTCACATATGACAGATAGGTCCCTGCCTGCCTGGTGTGGGCCATCCCATCAGTAATATGGGGCACACTAAGTAATATATAAGTGCTCTCTAATTCCCAGTACCAGCTGCTTGGCATGAGGATGTGATGCTTGCTCATTCTCTGGTTTTCATTTTATTTTCTGTCAAGCTGATTTTTATATAGCTGTTTGCTACACACAATCTATCTTTTGGTATGTTAAAATGCAGGCTCTGCTAAAATTAAATAATCAATTTTTTTCTGTGAAGATTGGAACTCCAATTTCTTGAGCAGTAGATATTTAATGCTTATAGGATGACAAAATTAAAGCATCTCACATAAACATCTAATTCTGCAATATTCAATCACAGAGCTACAGCCTGGAAGTACTTTCTTTATTATATTCCTCTTTTATTTTCTTCCTGCATTTTGGAAGAGCCAAATGGCTTTTTGGAAGTAACATTACTGAGAAAAGAGAATCTGCTGGTTGTACAATCTCTACTAGTTACTTTTCTGATATCTTTTCAAGCACTGCTGAGTGCATCTTCAATTACCAATAAAAAGTAGATCTCCTGTTAGAAAAGTTAAAATTAGTTCTGCTCAGTTCCAGTATAGACAGGACATAAACTCCTCTGGAACAGTTAACAGTGTTAGTCATCTTCTGGTTGTCAGAGCACAAGCTGATCACAAAGTATTGTTTCCAATTTTTAAAAACATTTTAGTTATTTTTAAAATATCCATTGAAAGAAGTTGAAATTTAACTTCTATAAACTTTCAGCAACAACAAAAAAATCCGATCTGTAATTTTTTGCATGACAGTCCTTATGATTTAAGACTCTATTTACATTTCCTATTTTAATTACTTATTATTTTAAAAGATCTATAGATTACAAATATGATATAAAATATGATTAGAAAAAGTAAATAAAGTACAGGAATATGGCATTTAAATGTTATTGATCAATTTTCAAACTAAGAGATATTTTGAATTACATAATTAGGTGGTGTAACCCAAATTGTTAATGTCAGTGTGACTCTGGAAATTTGCATTTGTTAGTTGTATTGCAACTTTACTCACACTTCAAAGCCTTTAACAGACTAGTTTCACTATCATCTTCCTAGAGGTGATGGGGAGACTCCGCAGGGCTAGTTTCTCATCATATTCAGTGGATCACTATCAGTGTAACGGCTACTCAGTCTAAACCGTGTATAAATAAGTATTTCTCAAGCTTGTTTTTTTTTTGCTTTGCTTTGGTGCCACATTGCTCTTTATACTCTTTATGACATTCTCTTTGTGACTAATGTTTCTTTCCAAATTCATGTCACAGCATTTTTTTTTTCCCTCAACAATGGATAAGTATTATTTGCTCTGATGGTAGAGAATTGGTGATAGTTGTTGCAGTGATGACACAAGGTCCACCTTACATTTTTTTTCTTGGATATAGCTAAATCTGGCACTTTACTTGACAGCTAGGTCTTCTTAGTATTCTTCAACCTCTTCTTTATTTATTCTTACTTATTTTCAGATTGTGTCACGTCACCAAAGTGACATTAATTGGGAAAAGGAAAGAAAAAGAATTCTGAAGTGAGAACTCTTTATATTTGCTGCTTAATTGAATTGTTGTGCAGCTGTGATTTAGTGGTAGTATGGCAAATATAAGTCCTGTTAAAAGTTCCTCCATCTGACATCACCAGTGCTGCCTCCCATGGCAGGTGGCACAGGATGAGGAGAAAGAGGAAAAGTGACTTGCTGGGCACTGGCCACGCCTTGTCAAGTTCTGTAACTTGTTTCTTTTTCTGTTTGCTGGTTTTTAGTTATATCTCCATAGACGAAACACTTCAGAGTCTGGAGGCCCACTCCTTCAACAGCTTAAGTAAAGTCACTCACATGTAAGTATTATAATTAAATAAATGTAAATAAATGAATGTGAAAATAAAATACATATGAGGGTGTGTGGAGTAACATGTATGTTGATGTTTGAATTGTCGTTCTTTTCTCCTTTGTAGCTAAATATTCCTCTTCCTATATCTTTTCTCCATAACATGCAAGCTCTAGCTCAATGTCAAGTTTAAATAAACTAGTAGCTCAGAATTAATTCCATCAAATTACCAAAAGTAGGTGTAAAATAGTAACATAACCATAAGAAGTGAAATCAGAAGAGGAAAAGCACAGAGCAAGATGGCCCTAGATAGAGATATGAAGAGTAAAAAGTAATTGTTCTGGAAGTTCATTAATAGTAAAATGAAGTACTTAGTTATCAAAAGGAATGGGAATGTTATGGACAAAGGCTTCTGGGAAGCTTATTTATGCTTTTTTTTGTTCATATCAGTCCTCATAAAAATCAACTACGAGATCAACTAAAAGATCAAATGAAATCAAGAGCAAAGGGAATAGGCACCAACTTAGTATTCTTCAACCTCTTCTTTATTTTTTCTTACTTATTTTCAGATTGTGTCAGATAACACTAACATTAGCATGTTTAAAGACCTGTTTGAAACACTCAGCTATCCTTGAGAGCTTGTGGAGGATGAATAAGGTAGCAGAAAAGCAGAAGATGGCAAAAATTAGGTCTATCTTTTAAAAGAATCTGCGAAGAAGGTAGCTTATCTTCAATTCCTGAAAAAAATTCTGGAACTAGTAATCAAACCTATTGTATGTAAGCACCTAGAATACTACAAACAAAATATTACAACTATATAGATTTAAGAACAAATCAGATCAGGCCATGTAATTTCCTCTGTAACAAGAAGGTGTCAAAATTAGAGTACTAAGAGTCTTTTGGCACTTTATCTTGTGATAGTAACTATAAAAAGGCTTGCAGAACAAGGCCTGGCTAGAACAGTACTAGGGCAGACAAAAAGAATTGGTAGAATAGCTGCATTTGGAGAGTTCTTGTCATTCGGCATTACCCTGTATAATGAGAAGGTAATTAATTGAAGAGGGTTTCATAGGATCCATCTTGTATCTGGCATTGTTCCACATTTCCACTGCTGATTCAAATCAGTGCATGGAAAGTGTGCCAGTGTCAAAAATTTCAGATGAGTTATATTTCGGTATACTTCAGAGAAGATTTTTGTCTGTAGAGATTCCATGGGAGAGCATGAGTCCAGAAAACTGAGAGGAAAGGCTTCTGTGTTCAAAAAGAAAACATGACAGAGGGAGATATATCTTAAGTGTATATAAATGTGTTTTGAGGGATGAAACTACTATCCATTCTTCATATTGATGTTTGACAAAGCAATACTTATAATAAAATCAGATTAGGGAAAAGTCTAAGAAAATCTTTCTTATGACTGGTGTGAGTAAACATTATATTTGCCTTCCTAGGAAAGCTGCGCCCTTTAAGGCTGCTAAATCAGAAAATACGTAGGTCTATTTAATCTTTACTCAGAGAGATTGAACTAGATGATCTCTTAACACTGCTCTATTTTCTATACTTTTTTTTCCCTTTTATTTTATACACTGTGAAACAGAAAGGTTAATAAAAATAAAGGAGATAATATTGTTATTGTATATAGAGAACAGCTAATACCAGAAAATTGAAGTGCTTCCCCTAAGAATACGTGATAAATAAAGCTAGGAGCAAAGTCCAGGATCCTGAGACTTACTTTAGTCCAATAACATTCTCCTACAGTATTGCTGAAATAGCTTCAATGGAAGGCTTTGGTGTAATAATGATATTTATCTATGCTTTGAATGCAGTCCCTTCTGTAGGTACTTTTTCCAGGCCTGTCTACCTCATATTTTCCCTTCCTGATTCACAGTTGTTGTGTCTTTAGGATTTCTTCTTTAACAGAAATGAACATAATGAAAAATTTTCTGGCATCACACTTTATAAACAATGAAGTATTTGGCACTACACACTACATATTACTCATGTGGTAGTTGTCTTGTCGTTCACCTTTTTAGAAACTGAAGATCATAAAATGCTCTCAGGCCCTCTCATTTCATAGAAGTATCTTCTATTGCTTCTACATTAGATTCAAAGTAAGGAATGGACTAGAAAAATCTCCCTCAGGATATTAATTATTAACACAAATATTACCTTCAAAGAGTAATGTAGCATAAGCTTTAGAATATAAATGATGTTTCCATAAATTGAGCATTTTGAAGTATGTGACTATTTTAAAGGACTGGTGGATGGAGCCATGGTGCTGTCAGTAACTCCTCTGGCACATGAAGGCTCTTCTAGAAACCACCTGTTATTCTTCAGGATGCTTCAGAGTGGAGCACCCAGCTGGCTGGCTATAAGGCATTATATCCACATCTGTCTTATAGGCCTTCCAAGGCATGTCTAATCATACTCACACACTTGAGAGACCCATTAGGTTGTTTTGGTACATTGTGGTGTGTCATGCCATCTGTACTCTTCCGTGTCACAGCTTCTCCCTCTCTTCCAAAAGTCAGACCAGAGCACACCAACAAGGTTTGATACCACCACATTATCACATCCAGGTCAGCTCCACGATCTGCACATGCCATTCTGCAGCCTGTGTAGGAGTCAGTGGAGCTCAATGGCATCTACACCTACTGCACATATGGCACAGGCTCTTCAGGAGGGCATAGTGGGGAGAGGTTTTCACTCTGGTTATTTAGGTTTAATGGAGGACCCCTTATATTTCTCACAAGGAACTACCACACAGAAAATACAAATAGACAAGCAAGTTATAATTTTTCTGTTTTCCTATGAAAGAATCAGAACTACTTCTCAAAACAAGACCCTGGAACTCTTTACTCACAGAAGCTATAGGCAAAACCCAAATATCTGCTAGTCCATGAAGTACTATCTCTACTACTCAAAAGCACATACACACTTTTAAAAATCTGTTTAGATGTAAGACACGCACATTATTTAATCAGAGAATACCCAGACATCTGGCAAACAAGGCAGATGCATATAAGTTAGAAGAGAAAGCTATTTATAGATTTCACTATTTTTTTCTAAATTGCTTCCCTAACTAGTCTGATACGTTAACGCTTTTTTTTTTGCTGGGTTTAATTTACTTCCCAAACAACAAGATTATTCAGGGATAAATGTTATGTTGTGCTGTGCATTTGTTTAATGTTCTCCACTTACATAGTTATTTTCAAGTTATTATTGCTGGATAAAGATTGTCATAGGTTGTTTTAAAGAAGTTTGAAGTACTAACAGTTTTGAAAATAAGTCATTTCACAGAGCTTAGCTTTCACAGGTTCAATTTTACATGGAGTTTTCATAGAGTACAGTTTTATGTAAATAATCTTTTTTTTTTAACCCCAATTTAAACTTAAATATACAGTTTAATTTTAAAAACATTTGTTTTTCTACAGAACTTCTTATAAGAAAATTTAGTGTTTATGGAAGGAAAGCACTAATTGCTTTGGCTTGAGTCAAGTGTCATATGAGTAGGCATCCTGTGTTCATCACCACTTCTGTCTGCCAAGCCTGCTGGCGTGCCTCAGGTTTGAACTTCAGCACTGCATTTTTTCTGGTTCACATTCAGTTCTGCCTATGGGCCTCCATCCTGGCTTTCTGTTCCCTCCATACCTCAGCTGTATGTATACAGCTCTTACCCTAGGAGCAATCTCTGTGCATGTTGTATTTATACGAGACTAGAACTCTTGAGTGCTGAGCAACTTTTGCAAACTAAGAGTACAGATCACCTCCTGTGTTTCAATGAGTTGGATCTCATTTCAATTGTAAGTCATGGTAAAGTTCACGCTATACTAAGATTAAAATCAGGGCCAAGACTTTGTGTTGGTGTTTCCCCAATTATGTTAAGTTGATCTCACAATGTATTCTAGTTCCTTGTTTTTGTCATTACTATGTATGTTAGACAGTTTTAACATGTTTATCAATTCAGGACGATCTTTCACATACAGTGACAAAACTGTGCTTTCTAGATGCAAACACAGAAGAGTCTATGTCTCTGTATAATCTTACTAGCAAGCTGCAACTTTATGGTGTTAGCATTAGGAGCTTTTGTAACTAGGTCTTCTCTTCCCAGGAAAACACTCTTAGGTAAGGAATTTTCACTTTTTTTCCCCCTCTCCAGGTCTCTGCTCACACTCCTCTCTCCCTCATTTCTCCCCACTGCTCCTTCTTCCAAACACTCTCTGCTCTTGAACAACCATGCGAGAAGCCCTTTGAGGGTGTGGGAATACAGCCAAAGATTGTGGATCAAGTGGCTTACCATTGTATATGCAATGTCACTGCAAGAGCTGGAGGGACTGCTCTCCATCTCTGTGCAGAGTGGGTGCTGGGGCACTTCTGCTCACGGACAGCCCATGGAGCCAGGTCTTGGGATATAGGACTGCAGAAAGGAGAGGTGGTTTTATGGCAATGTCTGAGAGGTAACTGGAGAGGAAGACTAAAGAGGGAAGAGCTAGCCCTAATAGGAACCTGAATGAAGTGTACTGTTATATACCTGCAATGGGAAAAGTGCTGCACAGAAAAATCTTAAAAGCTGATGTCTGCAGGTAGGGGATAGACTGGCTAGAGCCTGAATCAAATTTCTAGTGCTAGCAGTGCCAAAACTTGACAGATGGAAAGCCATGGAGAGCTGCACTTAGTGGGACTGCATCTTGACTGCAGGGGGAGAAGAAAACATGGACAGGGGAGAGAGGCCAGGGAAGTCATAAGCAAAGTAAATCTAAAGAAGCAGGGAGGGCTCACAAGTTATTACAAGAAAAAGAAAGCAGCTGATTTAAAATATTTTAGAATTGCTGATCTAGATATCCTTAATATTCACACGTATCAAACATAGTGGAACTATACTGAGACTCTGGTCAGATTTACAGTATCTGGGTTCTGGTCTTAAACTCAGGGATGTGTCAGTATTGCAAAGCAGGTATGAAAGACATGTCTGGTAAACAAATTTTAGAAGTCACTTATATTAATATTTTTGCTTCTTTAACGTCACTAAATTTATATAATATACGCAGTAGCTTATTAACCTTTCTAGAGTTTGCCTTGCAAATGTATGGCTCATTATAATAAATCATCACAGTAATACTTGAATAATTATTAGTTTCATTTTAAGATTCATTTTGATTTGGAACTAAATACTTACGTATGTCCCTGAACACAAAAGTATTATTTATGGTTATTTATAAATATTGACAAAGAATTTAAAGTGTATCACTAAGTAATTTTCTCTGCACATCTGTTCCTACCACTGTGAGGTTTTTAAAGTAATTTATTTAAAAAGCAAAACATAGGTGAAAATCATGGCCAGTAAGATTTTAGTATGTTTATAGGTACGTTTATAAGTGTTCCACCAATAATGTTCTTATCTTAAGGGTAGGAAGCAGCAGGTAGCAGCAGCCTTCCTTCTTATTAGCATCTCTAAGTAATTTTAGTTTGAACTGTGCAGTTAAATGTTTTTTCAAGGCACCTTTCACCTTTCTGAATAAATACTCAGCCAGATTCCTATAAAACATCTTAGTTTTCTATACTTTTAAATATTTTGTTCCCAGAAATAGCCGGATTTTTTACATTGCTGATGGTTACAGAATTTAAGCCCAGCATGCTAAGATTAAGTTGTTTTTATATAGTGTGTCAAATGTATATTTCAAAAGTCACCTAAAGTTTCTAAGTCTGTGAGATTCAGACTTTTCAATTCACTGATTCAGAACAGTTTACTGATAAACATGCAAACCCTCTGTAATGAATCCACTGATAATCATAGAATGGCTTGGGTTGAAAGGGACCTCAAAGATCATCTAGTTCCAGCCTCCATGCCATGAGCAGGGATGCAAACTACTGAACTGTGCACTAGATCAAGTTGCTTAGGGCTTACCCAACCTGGTCTTATATGTCTCCAGGGATAGGGCATTCACAGCTTCTCTGGGCAAACTATGCCAGTATCCTACCACCCTCTGAATAAATATTTTCTCCCTGACACCTAATCTAAATCTCCCTTGTTTTAGTTTAAAACCATTCCCCTTATCATGTCACTATCTTCCCACATAAAAAGTAGGTCTCCTTCTGATTTATAAGCTCCATTAAAGTACTGGAAGGCCCAGAGCCTTCTCTTTTTCAGGCTGAACGATCCCAGCTCCCTCAGCCTGCCTTTGTAGGAGAGGTTGATGTGCAGAATCAAACTCTATAACCCACGTAAGGTTACGAAGCAGGTATGTTTATTCAGCGCTGTGCACACGCTGGGTGCAAGGGGGATCGCTCCTCCTAACTTGCACACCAGATGACAAGAAAGGCAGATATTTAAAGAACAAGCGGCTTACATATGCATTAGATTTCCAAGAAAAGGTTGGATTATTACAATGAGATCTCCACCCTCGGTCCCAGTCCTGTTACACATGCATGGTATTTCTCAGTGGTCATTTGGGGTCTTTTTCTGATGAAAGGTTGCAGTGTCCCTCGCAGTGTACTCCTGACCTGGTATGAGTTGGAAGATGCTGACTAGCTCTAGCCAGCCGTCTCACCAGCTGCAACTCTGTCCACCAATCCACTGCTTCTCTGTTATTTCTTTTGGTGTACTGTTCTAGCTGATTGCCTTGCATTCCAGAGACGGGGCAGCTGTCAGGTTTATTTGGAGAAATAAAAGACCTGCTGTCTGTAGAATAATTGCTTACATATAAAAAAGCATCTGCAATCAGTAATCTCTGGGGGGAGCCATCCCCTAACTGTTTCACCTAGTACTGTATACCACTGTCTTTTACAAGGACTACATGCCTCAGACTTTCTCCTTGTCTGTCTTTTCAGCACAAAAATTTCATTTTGCAAACCTAAGCTACTCACTAAGCTAACTTTCAAGGTGCTCCAGCCCTCTGATCATTTTCATGGCCCTCCTCTGGACCTGCTCCAACAGCTTTGCATCCTTCCTGTAATGGCAGTCCCAGACCTGGACACAGTACTCCAAATGGGGCCTTACAAGAGCAGAGGATGACAATCCCCTCCATCTCCCTGCTGCCACCCCTCTTTTGATGCAGCCCAGGATACTGTTGGCCTTCTGGGCTGCAAGAGCACACTGCTGGCTCATGTTCAGCTTTTTGTCCACTGGGATCTCCAAGTTCTTCTCCTCAGGGCTGCTGTCAAGGAGTTCTTCTCCCATTCTATACACATATTGGGGGTTGCCTCAATCCAAGAGCAACACCTTAGACTCAACATTATTGAACCTTATTAGGTTCATTCACTTCTCAAGCTTGTTCAGGTCCCTTTGTATGGCATCCCTTCCTTCTGTCATATCAGCTGTACCACTCAGCTTACTTTCCTTTGTGTTTTGGATCCTTTAGAAGTAGTATTTAAATCACAAGTCTTTTGATTACAATTTGAATATTGCTGTCATAACAGTTTGGCATCTCTGAATACAATACTCGTGACTGATTCGTGTAAAATTGTCATGGTTTTGTGATTTTCGGTTATTGGTATTCCACATCATAACATCATGTAGTGGATATACCTAGTTCTCAGAAGAGAAGGACTACTACAGTCCCCACGGTACTTTGCTCCTTTGTTACCATTTTCCAGCCAGAGGGAAAAGATAGAAGCTCGCAGTATAAAAACTTGCAGATCACGAGACCTCGTCCCTTTTTCCGCCGTCTCTCGTCTTGGCAGCACCTCGCTCTCCAGCCGCCTTATCGTCGGTAGTAGAGTAAGGCCTACCTTGATTTTGGGACATTCTCTCTCTCTGTATTGAATTTATCAGCTTAAATTGTAATTATATTGTATTATAGTGTGTTGTTTTGCATTCCGATATCTTATTTAGTAAATGAGTTTGTTTCTCCTCAGATTGTTGCCGCTGTTCTTTGCTCTCAGGGCCATCTCCCTACCCTTTTCCCCTTTCCCCTTTTCCCGGGACGTGGGCCCTTGGGTCCCCCGTCCCCTTTGTCACGGAATCGGGCCTAACGCCCGTAAACCGGCGACAAAAATAAATTTCAAAATCCATCTTCTGTATCATTATGCTGTTAACTAATGTGATTAGAACTATTAAAATACCTTTTCTCCTTTTGAGCTCACTTCATAGGCTCTAATATTGATGGAGATACAGATATCCTTTAAATCTGAGATTTTAGGGAGGATTCTTTCCCGTACTGTGAGATTCATGATGACAGGTTCATGGATGGATCTGACCTTGAAGTTGTCTCTTTTTCATGTATGTGAAATGAGAGGCCATATATTTAGCTAGTCAAATACGTCAAGAGACATATTTGCCTGGACTAGGAGTAGAAAAAACTGGATTTCTCTCCAGTTTTTTCTTAAGATTAATATTTACTTTGTCAAATCACTTTTTTTTTTAATATATACCTCTCTCATCCACTTTCTCATCAATTTTGAAAAGAGACTTCTAGGAAACTGGTTGCCTGCTCTTGATTTATGTAGCACCTGCCTCCATAGGCCTTTTTTCTTTTCCTCTTTTGGACCGTAAGAAATCTCCCAAATACAAACCGTAGGATGAAATGCAAGTATAAATACATTGTATTTTAAAGCACATTTCTTCCCTAATCCCAGCATCACCAGTTCAAGAAAATGGAACAGCAAGGGCACAAATCTTTTCCCATTCTTCATTGCATATAATGATTTTGGAACAGGTTGCCTGGGGGGTTGTGGTTGCCCCGTCCCTGGAGGTGTTCAAGGCCAGGCTGGACATGGCTCTGGGCAGCCTGGTCTAGTGGTTGGCAACCCTGCACTCAGCAGGGGAGTTGAAACTCAATGATCTTTGAGGTCCTTTTCAACCCAGGCCATTCTGTGATTCTATGATTCTTTGATTTTCTTGAGTTCTTTAAGCTTTTCTCTGATCATGGGGCCAACTGTCTCATCTGGCAATTCTGAATCTTTTACTCCCATTTTTCGTTTCCCTTTGTCAACTAGCACTTGCTCTCTCTTGGCCTAGTTACTTAATAAAATCCAATTGAATCTCATTTAATTATTTTGTGCTCCCAATTTTAGTACCATCTGCAGATTTTGAATTCTTACTTTCAATACCCTCATCCAAATCATTTATGCAGAGTACTATGAATAGCAAAACCTGATGACTCTGTGGCACTCCAATGTATTATCCATTTCCAGACTGAATGTTGATTTCTCCCTGCAATACATTTGGTCCACAGCAAAGGAGTACATAGCCAAGAAGCTCCTGACTGCAGTTTTTTTAAATGCAGCCAGTGATCGGAAAAAAAAAACATCAAAGTTTGTGGAGAAAATTACACTGTTGGGAGTGTGATTGCTACATAACTATTTAAGTAATTTGAGAGAAGTGAGAGACTGACATAGATTTCTTATAATAACAGAAACAATACTGTTAAAGAAGCTAACAGACATGAAGAATACGCATCACTGTAACAGCAGTAGCATAGCTAGTAACTACATCAGTTTAACATGCAAGAAGAATGTAAACCCTTGTCTCCCCCTAAAGTAAACACAGTAAAAACAGAACGCTTGGAAGATGGAGCAGAAACTCTTTCTCAGTAGAGCAGAATATAGAAAGGCTAAAGTCTTCCACATGTTGTTATATCAATTTTCTGATGTCTCTTTTCCCACTTCTATTTCTCAGAATATTTGGCTAGGTTTATTTTGTGCTTGGCTTACTTGATATTAGGGCATGGCAGATTAAATACTACCAGTTTCTACTGTATCTATACCCAGTAGCACCACGTTTTGGACTGATGTAAGAGTAGAACATCACTCACAGAATCTGCACCACCACGCCACACATACCTGTATTTCATAAAATTTCTCTACATAAGTAGCAAGAAGTCCTGAGACTGGTCATTCATAGGAAATATGGTTCTAATAGGAACAGAGCAGCTAAAAGCATCTGTGATCCAGACCAACTTAAGGAGAAAAAGAGAAGCTAGTTTAAATTATTTTTTGTGTGACCTTAGCTTTCCAAAGGTGCCCTTCATTCCAGCTGCAATCCTGGGTGCTGCAATATTAATTATATAAATTATATATAAACTCACCTGTGGAAATCCCACTCCTACTTCCCCAGGAAAGATATTTATTTAATGTGTTTAAAAAGTTTTAAATCTATGTTGACTTATATTAATCATGGAAATATTTGAAGTTACCAGGTAGGAAGTTTACTCAGCAGTAGTAACAGTGGCACTGATATAGCTTTATGCAAAATTTACCACTGTTCTTAATTTTTCTTCTTTGAAATCTTTTTCTTTTTACTCAAATTTGCAGACAAAGTACTGTCCCTATGTTCTCTAAGAACCTTAACCATACGACTACATCCAAAGATCTATAAGCAAGTGTCAACTTTTTCAGGAATTAATTCCCTGAAATTTAACATTGTTGGTTTCTGTTATAACAACTACATTAATATTAATGACTGTTGTGGTAACGTTCCCCCCCATTCCCCTTTTTTTCCTTGCAGTGAAATTCGAAATCTTAGAAACTTGGATTACATAGATCCAGATGCCTTTAAGAACCTCCCACTGTTGAAATACCTGTAAGTATTTGGCACCTGCAAGTAGCTGGCCTAACAGACATCTTTCTAAATCCTTTACTCAATAGGAGTTTCTTTGCATTTCATTTTGGAACTGGTTGTAATGTTTTTCCCTATTACTTTATTTTAAGGACAGAAAACCAGCTAGAATAGGGGCTGGAACTCTGACTTCTTCTGCAAAGAAATCTTTTAGAAATTCATTGGTAACTTCACTATTCCTCTGATCCATTAAATGCCTGTAATACATAAATGTCTGCTTGGTAAAATTCCATAAATAATATTCTGTTAGCAAGTGCTGTCTTACTGTACTGGTCTAGGGAATACTGTGAAAAGGGACATATATTTGCTATATATTTGAATAGGATTTTAAAGAAAACCCATCATCTGCACTTGACAAGAAAATCTTTACCTGATTTCATATGACTTCTATGGTAGAAAGAAATCTTGAGGGATTCTCTGTATTCCCATGAAAAGCAGCACAGAGTAACCAAACCATGAATTTATAAAATTATTGCACGAGAAAGAGAGGAAGAGAAAGACAATAACTTCTATAATTTTGAGTAATGTTTATAAGGCTCTGGAAAGCACTGAGCGTGTCTGGTGAGGATAGCAGTGAGGATGAAAGACTTTACTGAGAGCATTAAAGGGAATGTAATCAAAATAATTTAATTTGAGAATAGTGTTAAAATTTGAAAATTAAGGGGCATTACTGTACTGTTTGAAAAATGCCAAAAGATGGGATTTTTTCCCCCTTTTTAGAGATATTTGAACAGCTCTTAGCCTCAATGAAAAATGAAGAACTTAGGCACCAAGATAATAGTCCAAAGCAACCTTAATCTTGCAAGTGAATCCAGAGTTGCATTTTTCTCCCTGTCCATTTCACAGACTACTTCCCTTTGCAGATGTGCTCATCTGTCTTTTTTGCGTTCCCATCTTTCAGATTCTATCATTTCCCATAAATCTGCCTTTTTTTTTTTAATTCTTCTTGCATCTTTATATTTTGTAGAATGGATTATATGTACATTGATTGACAATAGAGAGGAAATAGCCATCCTGCACTGCTGAATGATTTAAATACACTTCATGTATGTTCTGTGATCCACTACATGTAATTCTCTCTTCATCTTCTGTTTTAGTGGAATTTTTAATACTGGACTCAAAGTATTTCCAGACCTCACTAAAATCTACTCATCTGATGTGAACTTTTTACTGTAAGTACCTATTCTCAGAGTCAGATAGAATACTGCCATCCTCAGATCCAAAGAAAACCTATAGTGAAGGCTTCTATTTTAGAGAAAAATAGAAAATAAGTCTGTCAAAATACTGTTCCTAGACTGTAGTTCAAGGTTAGTTAGTAACAAATTTGGAAGATGTCAGGTCATCCTGCACTGTATTATTTGAACTGGATGAGACATACACATAATTCCATTTCTCTTAAGTTAGCCAAATCCCATGGTATGGAACTTTTACAGGCCAGTACATCCACTCTTCAACCTGTGAGCCTGCCTGCATTACTGTAATTTAGATTGTTGCATCTCAGTGCTACTGGACTCATGTTTTATTACCAGGCCTCAGGTGGTGGTTGACTGTTAATGAGCTGCTAATGACAGGGTGTAAAAGCTCTGGACATCTTTGGAAGGAGGTGGTGGTAGCTCTGGCACATCAGCAATCCTATGTGTAAACTCCCATTGTCAGCTTACGGGCTCCATTAGTCCTGAATGTCATAGGCTTGTTTCAGATCTGCAGCAAGCACATTCTTCCATTCCTAACATCACAGTGTTACTTCAGGATCCATCACCTTCGCCCTGCACAAACATGGCTGTAGTACACCAAGACGATCGCTGGTGGATGTCCAGTACAAGCAGCTGCAGGAGCCTCCAGGATGGCCTTACATGCCCACAGCAATAGGCATAACGTCAGTAGTACCCATGCTTCTCACTAGCATAAGTACTCTGAACTCCTTTCTTTTCTCCATCCAGGCACTTCCCCTCCACTTAGTAAGTACTTGTATCGCTTTCATATACTTTCGTCCTCACCGTGGAGGATAACAAGTCTTCTTTCTATTACAAAAACAGCCTGCCAATACCAAGTTAACGCAGAAAAGCCTTGCACCTAAACACCCATAAACAAAGAGCCATATCTTTCCTGAAAACTACTATTTGGCTACCCTGTTAAAAGGTTCTCTTAAGAGAGAGGACTGCTTATCTCCCTTCTGTCACTCACCTTAATTCACAGCAGCTGAATGGGATGCATATCATCTTTTAGAATCACAGCACAAGTCCATATGAATATATACTTTGCCTAAACTTACTTGTGCAGCCCCAATTCCTACATGACTCTCCTATCCCACTAAACAAACAGAGCAGCAGCAATTACCTTTTTTAAAGCAAGACTTCCTAGGTGGAGCCCTTGTTAACCTCAGCTGGAAAGAATTTTCCTACTAGCAGCTTTGCTAATTTACTTGAGTTTGCTCACATGGTGCATTTCTAAGTCACAATAAAGCCTTCTCCTTTTCTTACAACTTGAAAAAAAGCTTACCTTAGCCAACTTAAAGGTTGCCCCTCCTCCTTTCTTTTTTTCCTCTTCCCTTTTCTCTTGGAGCAAATAGCAGAATAAGAAAGGCAACACAAACATGGCGGAGGTGTTAAGTCTCCCACCGTTATCCTTAAAGCTAATTCAAAAACAAACACTACTGCTGTGAAAACAACAAGTGTTTCTTTGCATTCAGAAAAGCAAAGCCTACATCCATCTCTGTGTCCTAACTTGCAATTAACGCCCAAAATCAGGCTTGCAATCAAGCTAGGGAGGAAGAGCAGCTAAGATGAAGACTTGTAGGCTGACACATAGTAAAAGTATCTCAGTCACTACTTAGTGGTAGCAGTTTGCATATCACAGCAGTATTCAGCTGGAATAGGCTTGATTGTTGGATGGACTAAGTAAAAGGCTATTAAAATCCCAATGTGTTATTCTGGAAAGTAACTTACAAAGGCCTGATTAACGGTCTGATCTAGATGTTGAGTCAGTACTGATAAGTGGTGTTCCTAGTCAAGCTGGAAAGAGTGAAATATAGGGCCATCTAGATGATCAGAGGACTGGAGCACCTATCTTGTAAGGAGTGGCTGAAAGCTGGGACTGTTCAGCTTCGAGAAGAGGAGGCTGGGGGGATCTTGTTGATGTGTATAAGTATGTGAACTGGGGGTGCAAAAAAGATGGAGCCAGCCCCTTTTCAGTGGTGCCCAGTGCCAGGATAAGAGGCCATGGACACAAACCAGAATACCGTATGTTCTGAGAATCAGAAAACACTTCATTGTGTGGGTGGCTGAGCACCAGCAAAGGTTGCCCAGAGGGGTTCTGGAGTCTCCTCCTTGTAGATTTAAAAGCTGCCTGCTCTGGGTTTCTCTGCTGGAGCAGGGGTTAGGCCAGACATAGAGATCCCTGCCAGCCTCAGACATTCTGTGAATGGTCATTGTCTGAGCTGCGCCTATGGTCTGCCACTGGCAAGGTGAACCTCAGTGCTGAAATTTCTGGTTGATTTGCTGAAAAGTCCAGACCTGCAGTAAACAATGAGATTTTCTTTCCCAAGGTGGTTCTGAGACTAGAGGTAAACCCTGTGCTGACCAATTCTTGCTCCATAACCTGGAGCTGCTATGTTCGCCTTGGCTACAGGCTTCTGGGTTGGAAATTTGAATCAGCTAGTAGCTCTGGGTGAGATACATTTACATCTGAAATGCTACTAGGAAGATCCTCAAAGACCAAATGAGCTTTAGCTTAAAAGCTACTCAATTATATATTCAACACTAACTACATAGAGAGAACCAAGATGTAAATAGGTTAAATGAAACATGAAAAGTAGCGAAAGTAAAAGGTTGCACTACTACCTACATCCTTGCTTCTGGACGAGTAATTTGGCCTAATGGACAAGGACAGAAGCGTCTGAACAGGGCAAATTAGAAGAGCTCTGCCCTACCCTAGTGACAGTAGAACTGCTTGCAGATGTTCTTAGCCAAGAATGAGACTGCTGATATCCAGTTGTGCTTTCACTTAGTTTAAGGATCACCTCAAGAAGCAATGTTTAGAAATGCCTGACCTACAAATGCAGTTCTACTCTTCAAAGAAAAATATGATGTTTTCACCTCTATAGTCAAGAAAGAAAAACCTGCTTATGAATAATACTAGGTTTCTAAATAATGTATAAGAATTGCTTTGAAAATAACGCCTCCTATTTTATGAAGTTGGCCCACGACATCAGAGGCGGATGTTGGTGGTATGGCAGTAGAGGTTGAACCTTCCCACCAATATTTCATTATATGTTGTTGCTGTGTGACACATAGCAGCAGAGGGGCAGTCTGACAGAATGTGACTGTCCTGGTTTGAGCTGAGATAGTTAACTTTCTTCTTAGTAGCTGGTGTGGTGCTGTGTTGTAGATTTAGAATGAAAATGATGTTGATAGCACACCTAAGTTTTAGTTGCTGCTGAGCAGTGCTTGCACGGAGCCAAGAAGATTTCAGCTTCTCACAGTGCTAGTGAGGGGCTGGGGGTGCAGAAGAAGCTGGGAGGGGGCAGAACCAGGACAGCTGACACAAACTGGACAAAAGAATGTCCCATACAATATAGCAACATGCTGAACTATAAAATTGTGGGGAGTTGGCTGGGGTGGGATGCAGGGCTGGGCATCAGCCAGCTGGTGGTGAGCAGCTGTGTTGGGCATCACTTAAGGTATTCTATTATTTGCTTGGGTTTTGTGTGCTCATTTTTCTTTTTTTTTTCTTTTTTTTCCTTATTAACTGCCCTTATCTCAAACAATGAATTCTCTCACTTTTCTCTTTTTTGATTATGTTCCCCATCCCATGGTAGGGGATTGAGTGAATGATTATGTGGTGCTGTCTGTGTTTCTTAAGACTGCAGAGTGGGAATTAAGTGTTTAAGAAATAACAGATATTGAAACACTAATTTGGACAACAGTTGATAAAATTCATTAAGTTAGACGAGGCAGTAAATTTTTATTTCACTTTCTTTAGAAGCAGTCCTATAAAGGGAAATGCCTCTGTATTTCATAATTTATTATCTGATATTTTATCTAAGCATAGCTATACAGCAAGATCTCATCTCTAAAGTCATTTAGGCTAACTCAGTTGACATTGCAGCATGATTCACTTTGCTAATTCTCAGGGTTTGGGGAGAATGAATCTGTCTTTGCTATTCACCACAGGAATCATGCAGGCTGGCACATCTCACCAGGACTATAAAACCCACTGACTTTGCAAGTTCACTTCCTGGATGCTGGAACATCCTTGATTCTTAATCATCCCAATTTACCTCTTACGGCTGTAGGTGTAACTAAACAATTATTCCACACTTTCATTTATTATCAAGGCAGAGAACAGTGAATAATAAAACTGTTCTGGAGGAGTTCCGTTAGGCAGATATTTGACTGTGATGTTTTTTCTCCTTTTTCAGTGAAATTGCAGATAATCCTTTCATCACTTCAGTGCCTGCAAATGCTTTCCATGGGCTGTGTAATGAATCTCTAACTCTGTAAGTTCTTCCAGTTTTAGTCAAAAGGCAATCACCTCACCTTAATCTCTCAAGCATATGGTACCAAGTTAAAAAAAAAAAAAAACAACTCAGTTCTACTCTCTAGTGGTTTGTAATGGAGAAACATCATAGGCATTATATGTAGTATCCATACTTCTAAAAGTTCAGATAGGCCTTATTGTCAAACGGTACCCGTATTGCTATTTATTATTTCCTTAATTTGACCTTGCAGAATTTTATTTCCTTGCTTTTGTCTTGGAAGCAGGAAAGTTATGGCAAAATGTTTTAGTCTAGTTCTATATTTACTACAAAAAGAAGTAAAAGATAGCACACCTGCCACATGGTATTCTTGATTTGGCTGCATTTTGGAATGTGGGTGGCTTCTGCTCAACCTTGTACTTTAACTGCTACTTCTTCAAGGTACTGAAATTAACTCATTCATAAACATGCAGTTGCCAATAAAAATGATACATGAGATGATAGGTATTCCATTACTGAAGCATCCCAAAATACACTAATTTACTTATTTTTATTTGCAGCAAACTCTACAATAATGGGTTTACCAGCATCCAAGGCCATGCTTTTAATGGGACAAATCTGGATGCTATGTAAGTACCAGATAATCTCTTCTTTTAAAAAACACAAACAACAACAAAAAAGTAACACACACAAAAAAAACCCCGACAACAGAAAAACAACATATACAAGGAAAAATACACCAACCTATAATGAATACTCCCTACCTACTGGAGGTTCTTAAATAAATATCTTGTTCTAACTGCTATTAAGGAGCAAAGAGAGGACATTAATTTCAGCCAGCAACAAAAATATGGGCATTTTAATGTCTTTTGCAATGTACTTCAATTTTATATACACATATTTATAGCTCAGAAATAAAATCATAGCAGGTGATTCTAGTGTTAATTTTGTTTAACTTTCTGATCTGAAGCTATAATAAAATATCTTTTGATCAAGAAGATTTCTAAGACTATTTCAAAGACAATTTGATCATTTTACTCATAAGGCAGTTTATTTTAATAAGTGTAATCGTAGTAATGATAGCAAGAGATTTCACAAAAATCTCTTACCTGCAAAAAAAAAAAAAAAAAAAAAAGCAGCATTTGAAACAACTGGGAGAAACCAGGCACTTGACCTAAAAATAAGAGATGTGCCTGTCCAAAGCATGAAGGAATTATTTCAGCTTTCCCTTCACCTTCTTACTGTGGTTTCTGAAAAACTACTACTTATCAACGGAATATACTTTTTACACCATTCCCAAAATTATCTGCTCACACAGAACAAATCTAGAAAGATTCTGGAAGCTGCATTTGCTTTTGCAGAGCTTACTCAGCTGAAGTCTGGTTAGCAACCTATCTCACAAGTTAAAGAAATTTCTTCTTTGTGAACTCTTAAGTTAACCATAGACGCATGAGGATACAGACAATTTTCCTACTTATTTTAAATAGGTCTTCAATTGTATAAAAATTCTGAAAGACCATTTTCCACACAGTCTGAATCTTTGCAAACTGCCTCCTTTTCCTTAACATTTATCTGGACTTCTTGAATTTGAAAAGATTCAAGTTAACCTAAAGAATTGGAGAAGGTCTTATTTTCTTCACATTTATTTATTCATTCATTCAACTTCTCTATGAAAAAGAAAGCTTTTTCTTGATGATATAGTGTTTGCATTAATGCCCACAGAAATCGCAAGAAGTAAAATATGGCTAAATGAATCCAGCATCTTGACTAAATCCAAGCTTTATATGCAGTGCTTAATCTTTTCTAACTGTTAGCCAATAGACAAACTGTGTAGCTCTTCAGCTTCTCATGTACTGATGAAACACATTTTAAATAAGATTTTATAGGATTTATTATTATTATTATTATTATTATTATTATTGCCTATCTGATATTGTGCAAGTGCTATTGCTTCTGGCCTCACTGGAATTTTCCATGCTATTAAAGAATCAAGTGAAAATGGAGTTTTACATGATTCAGAGTCTGGAGCATTCTTCTTTATTGGACTGGGTAGAAGCAGAGAAGGAGAAAGCATGTAAAAGGTTCTGAAAATACTGCATTCCTTCTTTCAGAAAAAGTTTATAATTAGTATTGTTAATTTTCTTGTATTTCTTAACTTACAATTATTGTAAGTTAATTTTTCCAGAGGCTGTTTATGATGTACTAGTTAAAATTATTTAAATAAATAAATAGAAAATAAAAGCAGGCTTACCTTCAGGGCTTTGTATGGAAGTAAAAATGGTTCATGACAACAAAGAGCTTTCTCCTAATTAAATCATATAACATTTACCTGGAGCAAAGCACAACTCCAAATTTACAAGGCAAACTATGAAGCAGAACATCAGTGGTGAAGTCTTTATCTGTTAGATAAACTATATTAAAATTTCTAAACTAATTTTCTTAAGTAGTTTGATTACCATGTTCCAAGATAAGGTATAATTCTCTTAAGTGCAAGGTTGGAGATTTGTTGTTTCTAGCCGCAGCATTAAGTTAATGCAAGAGGTAAATATTTCATTTTCTTTATTATGACATTTTTAATTTGAACTCTCATTTACCTGGCAATGCACAGCAAAGAAAGTACCTGTTTTCCTCTGGGTCTGATCCAGGGCCCTTTGGACTAGTTGAAACTAGGAGCAAAAAGAAAAGAGGAGAAAAAGAGTAAGGGAAAGAGATTTTCATGGGTTCTGAATGATTACTTCAAAGAATAAAGCGATCAAAAAAGGATAGAAAACAAAAACTCATTTTTGATGAATCATTCAAAGATTCCATATATTATCTATAAATAGTAAGAAATTTTGGGAATTCAAGAGGATACTTTCTACCATGTGGTATGTCTTTCAACCAGCCTTGTAGTACTGAAAGACATAATTCAGAGAGGTTGAAAACAACACAGATATAGGTCTGGAGTTGTGCATAAATAATTGTCATTATCACATTAAACAATGGTGCTGCCTATTAAGTCTTCTTATTCAACAAGGATCTATGTTTATAGCAAATCATGATGTCTCCATAGATGTTTTATAATGGTAGGGAAATGAAGGAAGACGAATGAAGAGGTGAACTATACTTTTACTGAACAGTGTCCATCGGAAAGTTGAATCATCTAAGGCACCATTAAATCCCATCACTTCTGCAGAATTCTACAAAGTGGTGCTCCTCCAGCTATGTTTATTTCTGCAAGGAAATTGATGAGGAAAGAAGTTTCTTAAAAATATAGTTCCAGTGAATAGCAAAATGCATGAGATGAGCTTTTGTAATGCTAAATTACTGAAATGCTGAGTGTGCAATTTCAAAATCTAATTACAAAAATAACTCCAAAACAATATATTTATTTTGGTATATGCTCCCAGGGATCATTTTTAACACTTGGCCAAGCTCAGAGACAAGATAAACAACAGTGTAGTAGAAGCATATGATGAATCCTTAACATTGCTCACATCTTTTGCAGGCTTTCCATTTCTTTAACTTCCAGTTAATAAACAAAGAGGATGTTTAATTAGACTAATGCACTACATGTCCAGAGCCCATATAAAGAATGTAAAGATATAAAGAAGTAGTTTTTACAATAGGGATGGCGAAGCGCTGGAACAGGTTGCCCAGAGAGGTGGTAGATGCCCTGTCTCTGGAGTTATTCAAGGTCAGGCTGGACGGGGCTCTGAGCAATATCGACAGCTGATCGAGCTGTAGGTGTCCCTGTTCACTGCAGGGACTTGGACTAGATGAGCTTCAATTGCCCCTTTCAACTCAAATGATTCTATGATTCTGTGAGCTTCTAAAGCTAAAATCAAGAACTGCTTTTCCTCAGATGGACTACCTAACTTTTTGCTTTATGAAATATGCATTGATAATGACTGGATATTCATATCTTTTTCGTGCTCTGACACGACAGTGTTCTGTTTTACACAGTAGTTTAAAATATCCTATTACTGTTTCATGTCCTCTTAAGGTCACTGATGCTGCTCAGCATAATATAGTAATGTTGTCCTGGTGGTAATATAGACTTAATGAAGTCTCCTTTCTTACTCCTGGAACTTGAACTCACAGATGTATAGTATAAATCATTGGCATGGTTAGCTGATTGATATGACTTCATTTATGGCACAGTTAAACCATCACCATGCCCTACTCTATACTTCCTGCACACTTTGCACCGAGATGTTAATGTTTATCTGATTGCCTTCCACTAACTTTCCAAACTGACTATTATTCTAGTGTCCTCACTGAAGACAGATATTCTCAGCCTTTCAACCTTTGTTTTAACACATACCACTATTTGACATGTACCACTATTGTGGTTTACTTTTCTGCACTGCATTTAAGTGACATTCTATACCATTTATCCATGCATAGAAGTGGGATTAAAGACACTTTTGCAGGGAGTTATGTTGGCTATACGTAAACTTCCTTTGTCAAATGACTGTTTACCAAAGTCTTATTTTTTTTCCATTTGCAAGAGGTATCTATAAAAGATTAAACAACTGAAATCAATTTTCATCAGGAAATTATATGTTCTGATAAGCCTGAGTCACCTGCATGAAAACTGGCAGCTAACACTATAGCCCCTCCTTGATAACACATGGTTATGAACTTTCCATAAGTCTCCGCTGGACAGTTTCTATTTGTCAGTTTGAAGATTTTTATCACATATGAGAACTATTATATTTCAGGTTTATCACTACGTTATTCAAGTGTCAGGGGAAAATATTTCACAACTGGACAAGTGATTTATCTGGCTGTATAATACTATCTAGTTACCAAATCAGACAGGTTTAATTAGATCAGGCAGGTTTTTGTGTCCTTCAGAACCACCGGATTATTCTTAGCTCTTGCTCTGGTTTTGGTTTTTGTATTAACTTGCAGATAAAATCCTGAGGAAATCTGCAAAATAAAGGAATACCTCAAAACAAAGACTGTCATTAGCTCAAAACAAAGACTGTCATTTACAGAGGTTTGAGTTCTTCTCAAAAACTACAGATGTAAGGTGATACTATAATACTTCATATTTTTAAAGAAACAAAGTTTATTTCAAACAACAGTAGATGAGGAGAAACAATAAGCTATTTTTCTCTCTAAGAAGCAAGGCTTTAAGTATTGGCAACATCCAGTGAATAACGCGCCAGAAATTTTATTCTGGCATGGCTCCCTAAGACTCTATTTTGAATAATCCAGCTGAAGAGCATTTACTTCTGCTCATTTCTTACTGCGGTGATCAATGTGAGCTTGAATACAACAAATGTTATGGAAAAATTGCCAATGACTTCAACCAGGATGGGATTAAAGTCTTTACTTTCTTTTTCTCCAAACCAAAAAACATGTGCACTGACTTCATCATTTTCACAGCTTAACCCCCAGTTCACCTACCTCAATTTGGAAAATTCTTCCAGTGTAGAGGTAAAACGATGATCCTTCTGCTCTTTTCGGAGTTGGCTGACTAATCTCAAATAGTGCTTTTATTACAGAGGTTAGAGTTAAAGAAGGTTTGACAGGTCACATACCTCTGCCTCTAACTGGCACTGTAGGCATAGCATTTTCATTGACATCCTCTGAAAGCAGAGGTAGCAACCTTTCTTTTGTATTTTTTTTGCTTTCCTAGCTACATCACAAGCTAACTTTAAAAATTTTGTAGTAGTTACAGTACCCAACATCCTGACATCAACTGCATCATTGGCAATTTTCTCTGCTTTTATCTATCCTTTTAAACATGACCTCCACAAGGCAGACTCCTGTCCATGCAAGGTTTCTGTCCTTCAGTTGGCTTTAGGAGAAGCAATGTTTTACAGCCATCATATCATATCATATTATTCTTCATCATTCTTGCACTGCAAGACCTCCACCAGTCTTTCTTGGCAATATGTCAAGGGATCCTGATGCTTTTACTTGTTCATCCTGAGTGTCCCACTGTTGTCGCTAACACAAGCTACCTGTCATAATGTGGTCTGGGGCTGTTGTTGATGCTCATAGTCTGCAGTCTCATGTTTTATTCTGTGGTTTGCTACTTGGGCCTTTACTTTTCCCGCTATACAGAAAACTGATAAAAAGGAAACCTATTTTGAATATAAAGGGTATAGTCACAGTTGCCTTGGGCACTATGTTCCTTCAGGACCTTTACAGCACTGATCATTTTGTCATCTTTCATCAATGGGATCATACATTCCCCCCGACAACTTTCCTTGGCAGTTTCCTATGTTCTTCTCCTTAATGAATCATATTGCATTTCTGCCCTGAAGCTCAACCCCGCAGCATTTTACCATCTACACTGCTGTCTTAGTTCAAGCTTCACTCAGAGGTCATGCCTTATCACAGCACAGAAGCAAGATGCTTGGACTGCTGGGTATCATTGCTTATGTAGTGCCCCTCAGCCAAGAGAGCTGGATGCTTATTCCTTCCTCCCCAGGGACTACCATATCTGGTAAATAGCTCTCACTGCTGTCACAGGACTCCATTTTCCAATTAAACTAAGTAAACAAGCATGATTAGATTTGATGCCTGCAAGCTACTTCCCTTGTAAACAGACAGAATTTGACTGAACCAAGTAAAAACAACACAGGTTTTAACTGCCTGCTGAAGGAAGGAGTTATCACAGTGAAGTCCTATCCACATCCCTATGTATGTGTGCAGCGTGTATATACATATATACACATACATATCTATCTATCTATCTATATATATATCACAACCTAATCTTCAGTTTCTTTTCATTGCTCAGCAAATTCAGCATATCCTGTCTATGTTTAAAAGTTCTGGCTGCCTGTAGTCCTTCTTCCTGGCTAACCAGAGGGATACTGGGATTGGCATGAAGTACAACCTCATCAAGGAAATTAATATGCTTAGATATTTCGTGGAGTACATTTTAGCCGAACATTTACTCCGAAACAACATTTTTATTCTAACCCTATGTCAAATATATCCAACTCACACACAAGCTGGCATCAAATGCTTAAAAATAATGCTTGTTTTTCCATTTCATCATGTTCTGTGTATATCTGCTATTTGCAGAATTTCATAAAAGTGTTCAGTGCTCTATATCCACTGTGCCTCTGGCACAAAAGCAGGATGCCTGTGCTTCTACTGTTTACTGAATGTATGTTTTCTCTTTGTAGACCTGCAATTGTGGAATTATCAATACCAATTATTTCTTCCAGGTTTTTCCACTAAAACTCCATAAACTGTCTTGGGCCATTGAGAACAAAAGTCTCTGAAAAAAATGCATAGCCTCTCTAACACAGATTGGAACTTGACTAAATTCACTGCAAACCACATACAAGAGCTGCTCCAAAAGTAATGCCCTATTTTATTGTATTGGCCTACAGCATTGGAGGTGGATGTTGGTGGTGGTATGGCAGTAGAGGTTGAACCTTCCCAACAGTACTCTGTTACATGTTGTTGCTGTGTGACAGATGGCAGCAGAGGGATAGTCTTGACAAAATGGTGTCTGACATGGAAATCCAGATGAAGCAAAGGTGTGTAATTTAGATCCTCCATTCAGAAAAATAGCACCCACTGACATTCATTGGCACTTGCTGAATATTTATGGAGACCAAACAATGGATGTGAGCACAATGAGGCAGTGTGTGGTGTGTTTCAGCAGTGGCAGCAGTGAGTTGAAAGACAAGCCATATTCCAGATTCACCATTGCCACACTACACAATAAACAGTGTCTCGATCAGCTCAACCACACAAATTGGCAGATTATGACCAGAGAACTGTGTGTGGAGCTGAATGTTGGCTTCAATCCATTGGAAACAATGGTGGCCATGTTGGAATATAGCAAACTTTGTGCCAAGTAGATCCCATGAGTAACACAGTAACAGAAAGAACACTGCATGCAAGTTTGTCAGGATCTATTGAACAAATATGAGGTTGAAACTAACAGTTCCCTGGATTGCATCGTTACCAGTAATGAGACATGGTGTCACCACTATAAGCTGGAGTAAAAATGGCAGTCTATGGAGTGGCAACATGTGAATTTCCCATCAAAGAAAGCATTCAAGACAGAGCCTTCATAGGATAAAGTGATGTGCTCTGTCTTTTGGGATAGGAATGCAGTGATCCCTCAGCATTTCCTGGAACCCAGTCAAAACATCTACTCTGACCACTACACTGCAACACTAAGCTGAAGGCTCAAACTTCCGGAGTCAGGACAGAGAAGACAAACTTTCTCTTGCAACAAATGAACACCAGGTCCCATACCAGATTGAAGATCACAGAGCACATTGCCCGTCATGGCTGTACTGTCCTACCACAGCAACTGCATAGTCCAGATTTGGTGTCTTCTGATTTGATCTGTTCAGGCCAATGAAAGATGGACTGCAAGAGCCGTCATAACAGCTGTGAAACAGTGGGTCACCTCTGCTGGTACAGATTTTTTTTTACGAGCACAGCATGTAGGCTCTTGTTCATCGCTGGTGAAAATGAATAGCCAGTGGTGGAGACTATGTTGAAAAGTACTGTTTTGTAGCTGAGAATTTGCTCTATCGAACAGTGTTGTGCTGATTGTATTTCTTATAGTATCTGTGGAAATAAATAAGAGGCATTACTTTTGGAGCAACCTATGTATTTTTTACATTTCTCACATTATCATTTCAGACCATGGTAAACAAGAATTAATCTTAAAAATGATCAAGATTCATTCTAGATTAGTCACTTTTAATGTAATCTAAAAACGCAAAACTGAACTTAAAATTGAGAGTTTCAATTGGGTTGTATTAATCTTTTGAGAGTTCGGTAGCATTGCATTGCCTGCCTTTAACCACACACCTTTAACTTGACTCTGGGATAGGGTGGTCCTTTACATATTATGTTTGTCAATGTATTTAGACAAGTAAACTGAAGATCTTTTACCTATGGATGACTATTTCCAAATGCCTGTGTTTTGTCTCTTTCTGCAGCTATCTGCACAAGAACAAATACCTGAAAGTTATCAATGAAGATGCATTTCTGGGAGTGCATAGTGGACCAACTCTACTGTGAGTAGGAGAAAGTGAAGTAAAGAAAGCTTTACAAATAATATAATTTTGGTTGCAGTTTCTTTTCAACTGTTATCAGTAGTAGAACAGCAGGGTGGGAATAGCAAGTTAACAAAAAGATGATCAGCAATGAAAGCTTTTCTACAGGAAACTGATTTACTCCTAGAATTAGTTTTTCTTCATTTTTTTCTTCTGAAAGATTCTATATTACAATCCGTCTCATGACTATAAAATGGGAGTACAATTGCAAAACTAAGGACTGTAGTACCATACCTGAAAAGGAAATGGAAACAGAGATGAAGAGTGAATTTTAGACAGTATAAATTTACTTTTGGTGCTGCCTTGTCTTCTTTCTTGTGTAATTTGGCTTCCAGTCTCATAGTCATCTGAAGGATTTTAATATATAATTAAGTCATTTTTGGTTCAGGCATCTAGCTGTTGTTAGCTTCATCAGCTGGCATGGGAATCTGTGGACATTGGATCTTCCTCAAGAAGAAAGTTCCATTTAAAATACTCTTTCCTCTTGCAAAATAATTCTGCAGAAAAAGATCACTAGAAGATAAATATTCCGTTCCTCGGGGCAATGAAGGTCATTGCCTACAATAGTCAAAATGATCTCAAAAAATGAGACTCTTTCTGCCTTGCCACCCTAGCAAGCTGGCAGAACTCACCATGTTGAGATCCTTTTACACACTCTTGAAGTTATGGTTGATAGAACATCTATCCCACAGATTTTACTACTCTTTTTCTGATCAGGGCTTCAGCAGCAACAGCAACCTAAAGACTGAAATAATTACTTTGGGCCCACTCCAGCGGGGTAATTTTCTTCCATTTTGACTTTAAAGAAAGCCAGTGGAAAATATCTAAATTATCTAATATCTAATATATAACTAAGAATTATACTAGATATATTACATGAGTTTGGGCATGCTCTAGGTAGTATATTTAGGTTAGGTGGTATATTTAAACAGATATTAAAAATCTAGGTGTATTTCTTCTTATAAATTTGCAGTTTGCAATAGCAAAGAAAGATGGGAGTTGGATCACTGAAAAGAGGAGAAAAGATGCCAATAATTCTGATTCCTCTGTCATTGCTGTATATTCAGATGTATGCACTGCTCCCTTTGAAAAACTATTTTAACAGCATAATGACAGGGCACTGCTTTTATCCCAAAAATGAATTCTTGGCTAGGATTCAGAGGACCTGGTTTACTAAAATATATCAACAGGAGATGCCACCTAGAATACAAGCTCAGCAGAGTACAATAAAAATATAACCAGGCTTACTGTATAGTTAGCTTTTGCAAAATATACAGTCTGAATTCAAAACATTATTAATTCTTGCATAAGATACATGTGAACAATTAATTATGTGTAGAAAGCAGAAGCATTTTTTTAAAGCATTGCTTCCCCTCATAGGAATCAGTCCTACCTTAGGAAGATCCACTCTGTTCATGCCACTGGGTAAAAACAATTTTTTAAGCAATGGGAACAGTCTGCATTCTGTTAAGCAAACAACAAGAATTTGTAGATTTAAAGTCTCTCTCCTTAATTAAATAACATGTAGTCTAAGCCCAGTTTAGAATAGCTTTTATAATTATTATAGTACTGCAATACTAAGAAGACTGGGTATGATTAGGTAAAAATTCCTAATTGTGCTACTATACATTCACTCATTTTCGCAATTAATCTGTCTTTGAAATTTTCATTATCATTTGATTTCATACAACTGCATGTCTCTGACTATGAAAAAAGTTTGATAAAACTTACCAGTTACCTCTAGATTTGAATTTCATTTTAAAAAATAAAGTCCAAAAATAATAATCCAGAAAAAAAAATCAAATCTGAGCAGTTAAATATTTGTTTAACACTGATATCATATATACAGATGACACAGAAAACATTTATTAAATCATAAGCTATGTTTTATTTATATATTCATCTGAAGCTTACCTATGTTTATGCAACACTCAATTTCCTATACATTGAAATTTCATGTAAAGTAAGCAACAGCTGAGAAACGTCATAAGATTTATAAGAAGCCACAAGGAAAAACAAAACAGCTACCAAGCCACAGTTTTAAACGCAGGCGAGGGCATTTATGTTAACTGCACACTCCACAGCAAGTATATCTGTTACTGCAAATCAACCACTTCCAAGAGTTGAACGAGCTCTACGCCCCAGCAACATAAATGCTGGATCTGGGCTAGAAATGAACTTTTCTGGCATTTTACCATAACCCTGAACATCTGGTGTCCACCAAAAGGAGTGTGGCTGCCTGGTTTCCATGTCAGCCTGTGGTGGAGGTTTGCAAAAGGCCTTGTGGAAGTCCTAGGAGACTTCAAGAGCAGGTTTTTATCACAATCCTCAGAGAGATTTGTTTCTAAAGCAAGACTTTACCAAAGACCTTCACATGCTGATTCCCTCAGGCACATCATCTTAGATTATACCTTCACTGACTGTATTTTTTGTTAGAATTTAAAAAAAAAAAAGCCTAGTGCAGACATAAGAGCCTGATGGGCATGTGCTTCCACTAATCTTCCCCATGTTCCAAAAGCTGATGGAACATTTGCTGCCTTTGTGATCTGGGACTAAATGGGGCTAAGCTGGAGGATGCACACCTCTTCTACTAATTCAACTCTTTCCTCCTTAAGCTCCTTCAGAACTTTTTAGTGAAAACCATCCAGTCCTGATGACTCATTGTCATTCATTTTATCAGTTTCCTGCCTCTTTTATAGTCAAGTCTATCAGACCTCTTGTACATTTTCTCGGGTAGTTTTAAAAGTGAGCCAGCTATAGCTTAGTAGTAGTAGCAGGATACTCTGCACTGTAAACATGGGTGTTTTAATAATGTCTTAGTTATAGGTATAATTAGATATTAGTAAGGCTGATATAACTGTATTTTTCTTAGTAGTCCAGAATCAGGACTGATCATGCAGTAAAACAGAATAAAAACATCATTCAGGAAAATCTGTGTTCTGTATGTTAATGCAGACCCAGATTCTGTAGTCTGGCAAACCAAGAAGTCCTTATTACATTCTATAGAAGGTATTTGGTAATCCTATGATCATCCTTGATGTAGCTTTCTATACTTTTCTTTACCCATTCTTTTTAATTTACCCATTGTAAACTGCATGTAGTATTTATAGAACTGCATAGAGTATTTAAGATGCAGTCATCTTAGATTTATGGAGTGAAGATTTTCTACTACTTTCCTAAAAATTCTAAGCATTCTATTTCCCTTCAACATTATTGAATAACAATGTGCTGACAATTGCAGGGAGGACTTCAAGACCTTCCCAGAGTGCTAGGTAAATTAAACCTCATTGTCGTCTACATATTGTTTAGATTGCTCTTCCTAAATGCACTTTGCATCAATATTGAATCACATCTACCACTCAGTCACTTAGTATTGCAGGATTCTTCAGCTTCTTTTCACAGGCATCTTTAGCTTTCAATACCCTGTATTATTTTGTTTTATAAAGAAACTTTATTGCTTCTCATCTCACTGTCTTTTCAGATTATTTATGAATATTTCAGTAGGACTGGCACTAGTCTAGGCTCTGTGAACTTCTGCTGCTATGATGTGTATATTCTGATACCATTTTACAATCTTCCTCTTGTATGACAACTTCTGCTAAATTCCCAGGCTTTTCCCCTACTGTTTCTATTTTCTTATTAATCCATGAGAGCCATTCTTCTTGTTACATAATGTCTTAGTTACCACAACCGCCTTTGATACCTGACTTTGTCAAGTCTTTTCAAAAATAAAACTTCATTGTACAAACTGCATCATCTTTTTCCATGTGCTTATATGAGAACATATTCAAAGAATGCCCAAGAATTTGCAACATGCCACTTTTCCCTTCCAAAAAGCCTTAGCATCTCCCATCACACAGCATTTAACCATGTTCCCTTCCTGCAGGTAGCTCCCACCACCATGAGGACTTGATGGAGACCCATGGGGGTTACCAAAAGGCCAGCCATATCTTGGTAAGATCTGCTCCAAGATCTACTTTACCAAGATGTTTTGTTTAGAAGGAGGTCTATATGAAATGGAGAAATTAGTGAAAAATAAAAAGGCACAGGTAAAGGCAGATAAGTTAATTGAGGGATTAAAACATTTGTCATATAATTAAAAGCTGAGAGTTTGGAACATTTAGCCTGGAGAAGGGAAGGCTCAAGGAGCACTTACTTAGCAATGTATACAAATACTTGAAAGGGAGGAGGGTTGGATCTGGCAAAATGCAGCCAGACTCTCAGAGGTAGCCAGCAACAGAACAAAAGGCAAGCACAAACTGAAATACAGAAAAGTTTAGTTCACTGCAAGATAAATCTTCTTTACTGTGTGGGTAGTCAAATGCTTAACAAGCTGACTATACAGGTTGTAGAGTATCCATTTCTTGAGATATTGAGAACTCAACAAGACAAATCTTTGAGCAACCTGCTCCACGTGACCCTGCATTGAGGAGGGAGGTCAAACTGGATGACCTCTAGATTCAACTTATTCTGAGACCCTATAAAAGACAAAATGACAGCAGGGAGCATTCAGACTGTTCTAAAACCCATTTCAGGGGCTCAGCATAAACATGTACAGCCTAATAAAAAAGATCCAGAAGAACAAAAAGAAAGCTGATGTCACTGAAATCAACTAGTTGTGACATATTCAAATACATATAATAGCAAAGAAGCTATTAGATGTAAAAAGCCCTCTTTCAGACAGTGGAAGCAATTTCTACCTTAAAAACTAACACTAGCAAATCAAAAGGAAAAATAAGGCAATGTAAAAACAAGAGATTTAGAAGCAATCTTTTCCAAAGAATAAAATCAGTAATTATTTTCTTTTAGATGCAGGAAACCAGTCAGAGTGGGTGAGACTTAGAGGGGTAACAACAGCACTCTTGGAAAACAATGCATAGAAAAAAGCAGAACTATTTACTAGCATGACGGTTCATGGTGAAAGTACTTAATGCTCCCACAGTAGAAACTTTTTTTTTACTGCTTCACTTCTTTACAGAGCTAACTCTGAGAAATGACCTTGACCTCAAGCGTCATTAGAAGATGTTTGATACAAAGCAAATAAATGAGCGCCAAACACTAGCAGGATCTGATGGTATTCAGCTGGCTTAAGGAAATCCATAAACAGTGCAACATATCTGCTGAGTCAGACTCAATTCCAGAAAAACAGAAAGCAGCAAATATAATATTAATTTTTCTGAGAGCTTCAGAATAGACTGAGATAGAGCATTTTAATTTCAGATTATAAAGGACATTGTTTTAGCAATTATAAGCTGTCTGAACATACTAAAATGAGTCTAAAGGAGCCTAAAGGAAAATCGCTCATCCAATGGAAGATGCAGTTTTGTTAAAGAATTTTGAAAACTTCATTTTTGTACATCGGCTCTAAAGTTGCAAATTTACAGTCCTGGTATTTATCACCTCTACCCTCGTCTATGAGACATCAAAGATGAGCTATAAAAAACATACATACCTAGAAATTATACATAGTATTCCCAATGAAGGCTATATTAATGTACATATAATTAGATATAGAATGGTATATACACTAAAGTAGTAATAGTATCAGAGTCTGAAAATTAAGTGATTTAATCACTCCATGGTATAAAGTTAAGGTTTATTTAGTTCATAAGAATACGCTGTATCTGCTTTTGTGCTTCAGAAGTGGAATATACTTATGCATCTTCCTAAATCCCCACCCTGGATTTTTTTTCTGCTATAGAATTCTATGAAACTCATAAACCACTGTGAGAATCAGAAACGTTTCAGATCCAGTCACTTGCTATTCTCAAGTTTGTCTGTTTCTTCCTTTACATAGGGATGTCTCCAGAACAGTCATTGTTAATCTTCCTGTCAAAGGACTGGAAAGCCTCAGAGAACTAATGGCCAAAAACACATGGACTTTAAAGAAATTACCAGCTGTAAAGATATTTCTTCAACTAATTCGAGCTGATCTGTCCTATCCAAGTCACTGCTGTGCTTTCAAGAACTGGAAAAAAAATAGTGGGTGAGTTTTTAAAGGAAAGAAGACAACTGTTTAGTATTAATACAAAAGTAAATATATCAGAATTTTTATAAACATTTTCTCTAGTTCTAGAGGATATTGTTTGAAACAGAGGGATACAACTTCAAACTGAGAAAGGAAATAATTTTTGATATGACACAGAATTAGTAGGATCTTTGGCAAAGCTCTTCCTTTTGCTAAGCCCAGAAGGAGAATAAAATGGGTAAAAAGAGCAACCAGAAAGTGCTGTAGCAAGGGCAGCAAAAAGAAGTTTTGGAGGGTTTACAACCTCACATTTCAGATGTTTTCTAACTGAAAAGCTGAGAAGATATGATTCTGAAATAACTATTTTGGCAGGATTTCTAGCCTCACATCAGAACAGGTGCTGAGAGCTTCTGGTGAGAAAAAAAAAAGTGTTTATAGATGTTCTGATGGACAGCAACTCATCTGTTAGAGGAATGCATGTGGGGAGGAACAACATGCTGTGGTTAGCAGCACAATTCTAGAATGCAGAATTCAAATCCATTGTAATTTTCTTCAAAGCTGAATAAGGTTAAGAGCTATGAATTATTATTCTGGCCAGCCTCTGATTTAAGAAGACAACCTCAATCTTCAGTAATGCAGTATTTGCAGTTGGAATGTATAGTATTTTAAAATATGCTTTAGAATAAACTCATACACCGATGCTATTCACAATTACAATTGAATGGGAAAATGAGAGCAATCATCAAATAAAACAGAGGAGGAGAGAGACTCAAAACCTAGACAAGAAGAACGTGCTGAAAGAGCCCAGCACAATCTAGTGACAAAATGAAACACAGACATGCTTGTCTGTTAGCAGACATGAACATTTCTCAGATTGAATTGGAGGCAATCTCAAATTGTAAGCAATTTCAAATTCTAAACACCTGGAAATGAAAAACGCTAAAGCTTATATGACAATGCATAGCAGTGGTCAAAAAATTTTATACCTAATCGCAACTGTTTTTCTAGTAAAAAACACAGTTTTGATAACAAATGCAGGTGCATCACAGCATGATGTACAGTATTCCCAACTACTATGTTGGTAGTTAGCTGTAAGGAAGGTAGAGGAAATGCACAGAACAGAAATGAAAATTATTAGTTCTGCGAAAAACTTATTTGTGAGTAAAAATAAGACGGAAAACAGTATGGTGTGTGTTATCTAGGAAGTTATAAATAGGTTTGTGACCCACTTAGAATGTGGATTCCAAGAAGTAAGAGGGATTTATAGAAGTTGGCAGACCAACTTTCTTCTGGGGATATCTGATAGCCGCAGAGAAAAAGAAAGATGTAGGTTAAAAAACAACATCTATTCTGATAATGAATTTTCTGTTTGATCCCAGAAATTCTCAACCTTTTGTTTCCTTTATGTTCTTCTAACAAATACATAACTGATTACATTATTATAGCTACTTTTTCCTTCGGTAATTTGTTTTTGAAGTGCCCCTTTGGTTTACCTCAAACTGTAAATGCCAGTGGGTGATTTCCCTCTGTACTCTTTCAGAATTCTGGAGTACTTGATGTGTAACCAGACCAGCAGTCACAGCCTTCCAAAGAGAAGATCGTTCAGGGCTATCAGAGGGCCATTTTACAAAGATTATGCAGAAGACTACACAGACCACACTGATACTGTTTATGACAAAAACACCAAGTTCAGGAATTTTCATGAAAATTCCCAATATTATATATTTTTGGAAGAGCACGGAGAAGAAAATGTTGGGTTTGGCCAAGAGCTCAAAAACCCTCAAACTGAAGACATGCAGGCCTTTGACAGTCATTATGACTATCTTATCTCTGGAGGCAGTGAGGATGTAATATGCACTCCAGAGCCTGATGAGTTTAATCCCTGCGAAGACATAATGGGATACCAGTTTCTGAGAATTGTGGTATGGTTTGTGAACCTGTTGGCCATCGTAGGTAATGTTTTTGTCCTTTTTATCCTTCTGACCAGCCATTACAAATTGACTGTACCACGCTTTCTTATGTGCAACCTGGCCTTTGCTGATTTTTGTATGGGGTTATACCTTCTCCTGATTGCTTCAGTGGACCTCTACACCAGGTCAGAGTACTATAATCATGCTATAGAGTGGCAGACAGGGCCTGGTTGCAACACAGCAGGCTTCTTCACAGTCTTTGCTAGCGAGCTTTCTGTATACACACTCACTGTCATCACCCTGGAGCGCTGGTATGCCATCACCTTTGCCATGCGCCCCAATCGAAAGATTCGCCTCCGGCATGCTTTGGTTATCATGCTGGGAGGCTGGCTTTCATGCTTTCTTCTTGCCCTTTTGCCACTGGTTGGAGTCAGCAGCTACAGCAAAGTCAGCATCTGCTTACCTATGGACACTGAAACACCAGTGGCTGAAGCCTACGTTGTCTTCGTTTTAATATGTAACATTATTGCTTTCGTCATCATTTGTGCCTGCTACATAAAAATCTATATCACTGTGAGAAACCCTCAATACAAGTCAGGAGACAAAGACACCAAAATTGCCAAGAGGATGGCTGTGTTGATTTTCACTGACTTTCTGTGCATGGCTCCTATCTCTTTCCATGCTCTATCTGCTATCGTGAACAAACCACTGATAACTGTCACTAATTCCAAGATTTTGCTGGTACTCTTCTACCCACTCAATTCTTGCGCCAACCCATTTCTATACGCTATTTTCACCAAAGCTTTCAGAAGAGATGTGTTTATCCTGCTAAGCAAGTTTGGTATATGTGAGCATCAGGCTCAAGTCTACAGAGGTCAGACAATCTCAGTCAAAAACAGCAGCGGCTCTTATGGGCAGAGAATCAGCCGAGGGATAGGTCAGGTACTTACAAGCATCCAAGACCCAGTCAATGATTACCTTCCTGCTATGACAATGCAAAACCAAATTCTTGTGGAAGAATGCAAGCAAACTGAGCTGTGATATCTCAAATTCTCACAATCACAATTTAGTCAACATGTTGTTGTGCATACAGTATACTGAGTGAGAAGTGAACATTTTCTCTATACCCTATTTTCCCCTACCCTACCCTTGTGATGGCTGATGTACCTTCAGAAAGACAACTCTTTCATCTGAAACTTCTTGTGTCACATTCTTACCAGTGCAGGTCGCACAGTACTGTTCCAATTGTACTGCTGGAAATGAATGGGAAAGTCCTATATATATGTAGAAAAATGAAAAATGTAGAAAATGTATAGAAAAAGAAAGCAACTATGAAACGTACCCTCATCTAAAGAAAATAAGGAAGAAGGAGACAAAGCATAAAATGTCAGAGAAATTTTATGACTGAAAAATAATGTAGTTTTATAGACAAAACAATATTTTAAGATAGTAGTTGAAGATCTCAAATGCCAACTGGCTATGTGTCAAATGGTTCAGCTTTTTCTTCTAAGAGCAAATTCCTAAAACTTCCACGAAAGCTAAAATGGAACAGATTACTTCTGCTTCTACCACCCTGACATGCAATTTATCAGTTTTTGGTTTAGTTGGGTGAACTGCAAAGAGAAGCCCCTTCATATTACAATTTTATTGATAAAAGGCAAATGTCATTGACTTTACTGCAATCCATAACTGATGACACACACGTGGGCATTTGTCCCTGTTACAAAAAATCTCTTACTATCAGTTTCTCTCACTTTTTCATGAACCTAAATAGGAGATGGTTTAGTCTGAATCTCTTTTGAAGACCAGATTCACCAACAATGTGACAAGGTCTCATTAAAAAAAATATTCTGTCATTGTTAAGTCCATTAAAAAGAAATTGCATTACTGATTAATTTACCTGCTTATTTTGGGGAGGGGCGTGCTTCCATTTTCATTTGACTTTCAGCTGACTGAAACAGAAACCGCTCTGTGACCTGGACCCAGCTGGTGTTAATCAGAAAAGCAAATGTACCTTCTTTAGTGAGCAGATTCTTCTAATCTCATAGGGCAAACACCCCTGGAACTGTTCCTTTCAGAACACATTGTCCTGTCCAAGAGTACCATACAAAGCAAGTTACAAGATGCAACTCCCTGCCCTCAGGTTCTGTTGTACTTCTGATTCTGGAGTAATCATCACAGGGAGAAAAAGTTATCCATCCGTACTTTGCTGGGCGTCATTATCACTTCAGCAGCTAAGACAATAAGCTCCAATGAATACACTGTATATTCATGCTATACATTTCATATGTACTAGGGTACCAGCGGAGAAAAAATCCCAGCTTGAATTGTATTCTTTTCCAGAAAAAGAGGAAAGACTAAATCGGCATTAATTTAAAATTGTTTTTAAAACTACCACAGATCACTTATTTCAAACATTTCTTTTTCTTACCTTAAACTAAACAAGAAGATTTATTCCATGGAAACTACTAGAACATTGGAAAGATGTGGTGTGTTGGACTGATTGCAGTATGCTTTTGAATTAATACAGTTACTTGCTGTTACTTTTGGAAGATGTGTATTTATACATTATTGCTTTTTTTTTAATTTCCCACCCCTGCATATATATTTTTTGTCAATTGAAAGGATTCTGTGATATTTCCTTTGTGAACAAAGCTAGATTTTGTTTTGTTTTGTTTTGTCTTGCATATTCCTTATTATGTTTAAGTTGATGAAAAATATTTTAAAAGCTATGGGAAACATCCAGGCAGTAGACTTTAAATAATGTATTTGCCAGATTTTTACTTGTAAATAGATGTATCCTATAAACATTCCCTCACATTTCTGCTCTGTTCAGCTTCTTCAGCCATTTTGGTTCTGCATATACCCTGATGTAATACTTTCTATTTTAAATGTCTCAGCGAGATGTACTATTTCTGGTATGAAGTATATTTTTTTCCTCCAGAATACTTAAGGAATTACTCAGAGCATTGGAATAAAATGTTTTGTTTGAAACTGTAAAAGGCTCAGAGAGCTTTTCTGAATTTTTAAGCAATTTTTCCTATAAAAGAAGAACATTTCTCCTGCACTTAACCTTGTTGTTCTGCTTGGCAATTGCATGATGGATGGGTGTACTTGGGGCAAGCACACATGCCTGCCTGATCTTCTTTGCTTCCCTCACCATACCTTGTTAGCAGGTCACAGTCAGGATTTTGGCATAGATGGACTTTTAGGCTGTTCCATGACAACCATTTGCTTTTGTGTTCAAGCAGGTCCCCAATTCAGACTGCAAAGGCATCTTTAACTGTACCTTTCTTCAGTAGGCCTGATCATAGAGCCCTTGTAATTTAAAATCTAGCTGAGCAGAGAGCAGCACCATCCAAGTTCACACCACCACATCAATGGATCTAACTTCACAGTTCAGGTGTAAGAGCACCTGTAAGAGCCTGGCTCTCCTCTCCCAAAGCCCTGTATAGTAATGGCAAGAGCCACAGTCTTCTGGGCTTGCTTAGGATTTAAGTCAGAAAAACAGAATGTAAAAATCCAGTTTGAGAGTGCCAGCGAATACTTTTATTTTCTCTGCATGAACTTCTGTGATTCTATTTGCAGACACCATGAAAGATTCCTTCATTCTCAGAGTGAAGAAAAAAGCTGTGAAGCTGAGCTGCAGCCATAATTGTGAGAATGCTGAACTTTCTCTGAGCAATTTAAACTGTCTATAGCTGACCTGTACTGCTCTTCTTTCTCTCCATCTGAAGATAGATGCATTTTCCTCAATGAGCAGACAAGACACCACCCACTGTGTGTCAGCTACAGTCCAAGTAAAGCACAATCTGCTGTGGAATCTTGGAATCTGAAAGTAGCACAAGTAATAAAAAGTAAATTTCAATGCACTACCACCGCATTTTGGCTTATTAGCACAAATGAAATGCACTTTCATTTCCTTTCTTGCTGGATAATTGATATACTTAATGCTTACAGCACAGTCTTTGGAAATTCTTCTTGAAAAGTGGAGCTTGATTTGATCAGATCTATACTTATATGTTAAAATTAACTAAACCCTCCTTCCGGGTTGTTTGGCAGTAGCAGTATAATCTCGTTTTTTTGTTTTGTTTTTTTTTTTCCCTCCCTAGCAGATGCCTGGCATCTTTGGTTTAAAAATCACTCAGTAATCATATGGCTTCTGGCTCACAGTTAAAATTGGATGGGGTAAGGCCCAGAATTAGTTGGACATCTAACCATGCCGTTCTATTGAGCACTCCCGTCTTTCTTGGTAGGGATTTTGAAAACACACGCTGTACTGCACTTTGATGTAGGGTTTGTGAGCTAAGGCACAAGCTGTGAAGGGCCATTATCATGCCCTGGAACAGAAAGTGGTTAAGAGGTCTCAATGACGCACACCAAGACATTCTGACATCACTGTAGACTTCTAATTCATACTGATCCAATAATGCATCTATATCAAAACTGAAATACTTTTTGCCTGTTTACTTACTTCTATCTGGCCCAACTTTTGTGCGACTACAGCGATGTGAAAGTCAACAAATGGAGGCTCTATGAAGTCAATACACAGAGCATTTTTTCAGCAGAACCCAGCTGTTTTAACTTCCTTTTCCCATTCTGCACACACCAAATACACACATTCATAGGAATTGCTACAGTAGTTCAAATTATCTCAGGCCCTCAGATTCAACAGGATACTAATCCTGTGGAAAGCTTTAGTTTTTATAACTGCCAGTCCTTATTTTCCACCCTAAGAATAACATACATGTTTTAATTCAAAAAAAAAAAAAAAAAAAAAAAAAAAAAAAAAAAAAAAAAAAAAAAAAAAAAAAAAAAAAAAAAAAAAAGAAAAAAAAAAGAAAAAAAAAAAGAGAAGCCTCATCAAATATAGCATAGAATCCAGAACTCTCTTGGGCCATCTTAAACTTGCTCCTTCCAAGAGCTCCTCTTCTACAGGATTAATGAGTCACCTTGAAACTTACTCTGCTTTTTGGGTAGAAGCATTCCATGCTGTTCTGATCATACAGAATGCCAAACCTAGCAAGCGTGGTCACCTGCAACCACATCTTTACTGCTGTACGCTTGTGTGGTTCAGCTGAAGCTCATCTAGCTTCATTAATTTGTTAGATAAAGAGGAGCACACTTATTTTGGTTCTCAGATATTCATTATGCAGCTGTAATGAGGATAAATGGAGAACCTTTGGGTTCTCTATTTTTCTTTCTTTTCTAAGGAATGACATCTGCTGTGAACATCAACTTCATCCATAATACACATTTAAGAGCTCACTAACCAGTCCCTACAATGAGATGGTTACTTGTATATGTGTATATACAGAGACACTGATACTTTTTCAAAAAAGAACAACTTTACTGCCAAGAAGAGCCTCTCTGTTCCAAACTCTGAGGCCGATAAGTGGCCGGACTGCAGAACTCAAGCGGGTTGTCTGAAAGCTAAAAAGACAGCAGCTTTTCCTTGGCAAGCTAACAGCGCAGAAAAATGACAGCACTCCCTGCCTGATGTGGAGACAAAGCTGAAAGCCCAAGCAGTAACGCAGCTATGTAAACAAAAAAAACCTATCACTCAAAATTCTGAGGTGCTCTCTAAATGTCTGCCCTCTCCATGGCCTGTTGCTGGCCGGCACACATAGGATAGCACTGAAATACCAAGCAGCTTGATGGTTGTGTTTGTGCTGCATGTACAAGGCTGTTTGTAGTTTGACTGTAGTCAGAGAATTTCCTAAATCATACATGGACTACTGCTGCTGCCTAGAGGGAACTGTGGAAACAACAGATCAACTCTTTTAGCTAGCTATGGACGTCCAGTGAAATCTAGAAATTATGTATATTTTGATAAAAGAATTAGAAGGGGCAGCTAATAAACTGGCACATGTATTTTCCCATGAAAGGGACTGGATAAAGTTTTTTATTCCTTATATACACTTCTTTTGTACAGCTAAGCATGTTTGCACTCTATCTCAGTTTTTGTAAGAAGTCTGGCTACTCCGTCCTGTGTTCTGTTTTCTTTTTTTTCCAGAGGCTCTTTACTGCGCTCAGTATGAAGAACCACTTTACATTTTACACATACCTATTGCCTAGAGTTTATTTAAGCTCCATGGTAACATACTCATAGACACCTCAGGGAGTCTTAAGGGATCTGTTTAAGGGTATGACAATTTAGAGCAGAAAATGAAAGCCAAAGGCTATTCTAAACAAACATTAGAGCAACTCGATCTGAAATTAACAAGTGCCCTGCTTCCTCTCCGCACCCTTCCAAAAGTAACTCGTGATGTGCGCAGAATTGGCTGCAACAGGAATACATTTTTTCTTTAACTGAACAGCTTTCAGCATTAGTATTGCATCATCACATTTATTAAGCAATTTGTTAACTCTGTGAACACACAGGAAAATTTACTAGATGCTGCTTGAATATTCATGGAGAACAGTTTGTCAGAAATATCATTCCCAGCACGAACTATTTTTTTAAATCTTGTTAAAATCTCCAACAAGGCAAGCCCAGGAGGGAAGAACCTCCAAAATTTGACTTTTCTAAGAAATGGGAAGTCTAAGACACTGCAAATACTTCAAGAAGCAGCTCCACAAGGTGAAAACCTCAATATAACACTGCAAGCAATGCTCTGCTCCCGAGAACACTGCTTCTCAGAAAACATTACCGGGAGAATCTGAGCAGACCACCTGCAGTCAGGCAGCGCCTCTGAGGGGAAAGCTCTGTGCAAGGACATAGAGCCCTGCCTGCAGGGACCTAACGGCACGATTCCTAGGAGAAATGGGAACACGCCTTTGGAAAAATGAGGAAGCAAGGTGGTTTAGTAGAAAAGACCACCTTTCTTATTTTTTTAGTCCAAACCATTTTCTCTATCATCAACTTGCATCTGCTAGGTAGGATTTATTTTTGTCACCTTGGCTTTAAATGCTGCCTACCTCCTGCACAGACTCCCACACCTTGAGAAGCAGAACCCCAGCTATCCCAGGATTCCAAATGTGTTTCCTCTTCCAGGTGTCTAGAGGACTCGTCTGCAGTGCAGTTGTTTTGTACGGCACCTCTAGCAGAGGAAAAGCATTTCTAACTAGACAGAATCATGCGTCCACACTTCAGATATTTTATGATTAAAGCTTTGTTTACAATATGCTTTGTTTTGGATTTGTTACGCTTATTTGAACTAGATCTTTGCTGGGTTCAATTTCAGTAACTTTTTGAACAAAACTGAACTAAGAATGAAAATGTGTAAACCAAACGCACCCAGCTGTACTGTTAAAAAATAATTGTCATTAAAAGGCATTTTAAAACACCTGCTCACCAGTATCTGTCTTCAGAGAGGGGATTTTGAACTCTGGAAACTAATGGGCAACTCACTACCCTTTGGAAAGCAACGTGTATTTTCAGTATTTATTCTCCCTGTATTACCTCCAGATTATCCTTTTCCAAGTCAAGCAAGGACAGGCATTTTATGCCTTGTAAAAAGATTTAATTGCACAGGCACGTCACGCAAAAATAAGTGGAAAAGTTTGTTATAAAACTACTTTTCTGATTGTTATACAGCCACAATAAAAGTTTAAAAAAAGAAGTCAAATGAACTGCAGCTGAACCACAGATGTCATCACCTCTGAAAGGATGAGAGTGGTTTTGGCATAATCTCATTAGTGGCGAAAAAAATACTCTGAAGGAGAATGGACACAGCCTGCTTTGACTATAAGCAGCAACAGTTACAGTCTTTGACCAGACTTCGAACAGACAGAACTCCTAGTTAAAAAAAACCAAAAACGCAAAACACCAGCTCTGAATTTAACACAGATTTAAGACAAGTTGCAAGGAATGATGTCCAGTTGAAGTTAAATGGAGATACATCAAAAGCTACACTAACACCCTAAGATTTCTATCCTCTCATATTTCTGCACTTAAAGAATAAAGCCATAAAGAAATCAAAATACCAATCTTTCCAATCAGTTTAAGTGCTTGGTTTTACCAAAACATAATCTTGAAATGCTTTGCTCATTCCAGCTGGAAAAGCACAGTTAATAATGAATAATGAAGCAAACAAAAAAAAAAAAAGGAAAAAAAAGAAAAAATCCACGAGTTTGCTACTGATTTGTCACTGCTCTGCTTTTCCTTCTCTTCTTAACGTCCTTCTGATTTTTTTTTTTTTTTTTGCCAAAACAACAGGCCTTTTTCAAGTTGTGTTTTTTTTTCTTGTACAGTACACAGGCTTAGACTGTAGTGGTAGATCTTAATTTCTGATGTTTATTGAGAATCACCTCTGAATCCTTTTGAAAATGATTCCAAGTTCAAAAGTTAGGTTTCAAAATAAAGCATGAGTCATGTCTCAAGAGACCATTGTTAGCCAAAACTGAAGAGACGTCAGTTGCATGCACTAGAAAGCTATTCTGTCCAATCAGTTTCCCGGTTGAAACCCTTACTATCAGCCTGTTCTCCTCCAACAACTTTGTATTTCATTTGGAGTATTATCCTACATTTCCATTTACAGAACTGGTATTCCAGATTGCACACCAAGTTATTCAAACAATCTGGTCTCAAGACCTAAGTCTCAAGTTACCAAAGGGCAATAATTCTTAAATAAATACAGACGTCTGGAATCAAGATTAAAATGTGAGTTTTTCATGTCATTTTGATTATGTTAAATGAAAAGCCTACAAAGTGAACTCAACACATAGGTAACAGAGAAGTTACTCGTGTTATGAAAATTAATTCAGATTCTTCATTAAAAAGCATTAAACATCAGATGTTAAACAAATGCACATGCAATATAGTAAATGAAATGGCAAACATTTTTAAATAACATCTTTAATTAAAGTTTTTGCAAAGGCAAAATATTAAACTTAAAATAGGTCTTAGTACATCAAAATACTAAGTTCTCTAATTGTATTCCAAGCATGGCCTTTGAAACATAATATCCTGTATATCACAGAGGAGCAACCTTGATCTGCAATTGTACAGAATGAATTTTACAAACATAATAAATATATTTACCCCCTTACACATAACAGTATATGTACAACAGCAGTTGACAATAGTAGCTCAGAACAGCAAAAAAGGATATTCCCCCACTCCATATTCTATTGGTACCCTATGCATTCTGGAACATGTCTCATTGAATGAGTGTACATATAGCTAACCCAAGGTAGTTCATCCTGTTAAAAAAGCTCCTTTTGTTCCACAATGTCAAATCTGCCAAATAATAATTAAAAGACACATTGCATGAATTCCCTAAAAAAAAAAAAAAAAAGTGGACAACAGGGAAACCAATTGACTGTTTTTTACACATTTCCCAACCAATCACAGCAATGGGAAAACAAGACTTTAAATGCCAGACACCAATACAAAACAATGTGCAAGTTTCTTCATCTTTCATAGTCATTACTCTTTAAGTCTGAAAATAATTCTGATTTCAGTTGTGTGTGTGGAGCAGGGAAGGGGGTGGCACGCAACAAATCCCATGGTGTTGTGTAAAGCAGCCCAATATCAGTATGCATTATCCTAAGACTACTGTTCATGTCCTGATCATCTTATTGCAGTTGATGGGAAGCTTTTGCTTTGGGAAGAATTTTTGTCTGTTTTCTTTTAAAAGGATTTTTTTGTTTGTTTTTGTTTTAAACAAACTGAGGAGACTGAATCAAAATGCACTTTATTTAACAAGGTCTCCAGCTGCTTCACTAGAATTGAGGATTTTTACTCTAGTAATGCTTTATGGTGACATAATTACCGCTGTCAAATGGTGAAATTATTTTCACAGACTCAATGAAATTTACATTAGCACCTCTATTCTGCAGCAGAAATAGAAAACCATTTGTAAAAAGAAATCTGTTACATGACACAACATGTTCTTTGCTCTTTTCCAGAAACTGTACTACAGAATCAGGTATCATAACCTTGGAAATAACTCAGACCATAATTACCACTTTCAGTTGCATTAAGGAAGCTGAATGAAATTCAAATGCAACTTGTGAGTACAATGTAAGAATAAGGAGTACAAAGCCTCAAAGAAATCTTGTCACTAACGAGCAACTCAGGGGAATAAAATCATATTTTATTTAAATAGTCCAATATAAAGTTCCTTATGTGACTAAATTTTCTATTATCTCTTTAAAAGAAAACGTATTTGAACATGTTTTCAACTTAGATGTTTTTAAATGATTGCACACACTAGAACCCAACAGAGTTAGAGCAAAAAAGTTGCTTTTATGACTGAAGCACTACAGGAAATTTACTCTTTCAGAAATCCAACAGGAAAAAAAAATGGTCATAGTGGCAAAACAGGCATTCTGCAAACTAAAAAAAGCACAAGAGTACCAATTTTGCCCTGTTGCTCTGCAAATTTCCATCAGTCATCATGGTTACAATTACGAAGTTATCTTTCCCCATTTTTTTTGTCATAAAAAGGTGCTCCATTATCTGTGCAAATTTTAAATAAGTCCTCTTGAAATCATTAATTGTTTCCGTAATACTGAACTATTTAAAAGAAAAAATATAATCAGCATCAAAAACTATTTCCAAGGGAAAAAAAAAATCATTTATGAACTATGAACATGGGAATCCCTTGCCCTCTGAAGGAATGGTTTCTGTGGAACCTAGTGAAATGGTCTGTTCAGTTACATTGTTAAAACCATGATTAAAATTCAAGTACAATAGTAAAATTAAGCGAACTACATTCTTACAGCAAGCTGCTACAATAAAATAAAATTAAAACATGCTTTTTGATTTAAAAAAGGAACACTTGATGTAGAAATAAGAGCACAGTTTGGTATATTTGCGTTTGACTGGCTTACAGAAAACTTCACAGGTACTTGTATTTGAAGACAAAAGTTATTTGAAAAGCATATCATACAATTAGCTTGCAAAGGACTGCAAGTTCAGATAGCTTCAGACATCCTTCAGAACAGTCTAAACTTGAGTTACCTTTAAAATTCTGCTATCCCTTAAAAATAAATAAAAAGGCTATGTAGCTCCTAGTATGCACAAGTGGGTAAAAAAAAATTATAAGATGTATGAAAACAAAGTGTTGTCCAAGTAATTTGGGTTCCAATAGTCTCATTGGGAATCTATAGCTAAAGGGATTTTTTCCTTTTGTTGGTTTAGTTGTGCAGTTATGGGAGTTTTTCTTAAGTCCACTACTTATGACTCACTGGTAATAGATATGGAAAAGGAGAAGAAAGGAATTAGTTGGTACGTTATTGATTTCATTGCAGTTGTACATAGAAGTGTCAACAGTGGTACAAATAATAACAACTAAAATATCTGCTGTGTTCAGAAGAGAACAAACACCGATCAGTTTGAGAGACATTGAAGCCCCAAGCCAAAAATGTACTCTAAATAATGACATTACAAAATAATGGATTAGAAAAAATATCAATTAACTTTTCATAAAGCTTATGTATGTAGACAGCTTACCAACAACCATACGGCTTGAGGCATGGCCTAGAGGCAGTATTATTCTTTATCACTGAGAGCACAGGTATACAAAATCACAGTAAAGAAACCCTCTTTGTAATGTATTTGGAAGATTTTGTTTGTTTCTTTACATACTACTGAGATTATGAATACACTTGAAGGCAAGTAAATCAGAGAGAATTAAAATTAGGGCCGTGCTTATATACTGCTAAAGTATACCTGTGACTTCATTAAATAAGGTTTTCTAAGTTTCATTCCCCAGAGTGAAAGGAAAAGGGCAGAACTTAAGGGCCAACTGTCTGCTTCTGCAAGTCTTTCTCAATGTAAGCAAAATAATGTATGCTGTGTTCTTCTCATGGCCCTTCCAAGGACTCAGGGAAAGAAAAGCGTTTGAAATGGTGAGCCACAAGGACATTCTCTCCTCAACAGTTTCTCAGGTATAATGTCCATCTCCTCATTCGAAAGTAATTGCATTTCTGAAAGCAGAATTTGCAAGAATACCAATGCATGAAGAAAAACATTCAGTTCTCAGGTGAGAAGGGGAAGCAGAGGGAAGCAAACTTGTTGCTTAAAAGAAAAATTATCACAAAACCATACCTCTGGAAAAGACATATGAGAAAGTGGCTACACAAGATTTAGAGCCTCTAACTTTGATTTTCTGTTACCAAGTCAGTCTACAGATACTTTAACAAAACTTGCATTCTCAAAGCCGTGCAGCTCTCCTCACAAAATTACATGCCACCTGGAAACTTTAGAGAGATTAACTACTGCAAGTAACTTATGGCTATACTTTTTAGTAAAGCAGATCTTTGATTAAGAGAGCTGCAGCCAGGATTTTAATAGTTTTAATGTTACTTTCTATATTAAAAATTTAGTGGATGTCTGTACTATGGATGTTGGAAGTACATGAAGGAATGCATCTGATATGCAATTACCTACGTATTTTAATCAGAAGCCCTCCAAAAAGCCTTTGAAGAAGTCAATGGAAACTATATTATTTGTTTCAGTTCAACGATGCTGAAACCACCACCAAACAGCAAGAATACAATTAAAAAGTTAAGCAGTCTGACTTTGGGGCAGGGGGAGCCCAGAGCTACAGGTGCTTAGTATTTAAAAAAAAAAAAAAAAAATACAGTCCTAAATGAAAAGTATCACTTACATGAAATTAAAATAACTTTGAAATATAAATGATCATTTTAACATTTTATAACTGCTAGGAACAACAACTGGCTTACGGGGAACTGAACTGAAAACAACAAATAGATATTATAATTAATGAGCATATCAGAATTAAAAATATTTTCCTTATACAAGTTATTTAAAATTTAACACCTTAATTCTTACCCATCTGTACAAAGCTTGCACGCAGTCAAAGTAACATTCTGACCATCCTCACTACCAAAAGGAAGTGTTCAAAGCAAAGATTTGTACACACAATAAGCATTTTCAGATTAATAATCTATCACAGGGAAGAGTTCCTTCAATCATTGGAAGTATTTTAAAATCTTAAACCATGGGAAGAAGGGGGGGGGACAAAGCCTTACATGCTAAATACCAGCTGTAGGTACCTGTATGTAGAATTGATAATTAAGGTATTCCTAACACACAAAACCAGCTCCCAGACAATGCTATAGCTGCTACAGTCCATGGCTTGCTCATCTGAAGTAGTGTCTTTGTTGCCACATTTTACCTTTGTTCCAATACTTTTGTTTACGCCTCATGTGCAGAAACACATTTTGGTTGGAGAATATGTCCAAGTCTCAACCTTTCCTGCTTTTGAACATTTTTTTCCTTTTACAGGGAGTTTTTGTTTTGTCTTAAAAACTTCACCATTCTGCATCCCCAATGGCTTTGGAAAATACATAATCTCTTCCATTAAGATTCATGATGCCATCCTTGAGATGAAATTTCCATTTGTTTTTACTTCTATGGATCTAAAAATACGGAAAAAAGTTGAAGCATACTCTGCATCAAAAATAGGCAGTAATGCATGAAGTATATAGTAAATTATATCAGCAAGAAAAATGAAAATAACACACATTACTAAATTACTATAAACATACTGAAAATCAGTTCTGCATTTAGCTGTGGAAAAGAAATCCTAATGATAGATCTAGCAGTATTTTCAACTGCATTTTTTAAACCAGGTTAAAAATTCTCACAACAACTGTCAAGAAACCATGCAAACACAAAGATATTGTAAAACCCAAAGCATTTAAATGCTTTTAGAGATGGCTGGAAAGGAAACATGAGAAATATATATCAACTTCTACTGTTTTAATATTATTAAATTATCTGTGATTACAACATACCATGAAACGCAACTTGAAATACAGATATTTCTATTTCAAACACCGAAACAAAGACTGATGTTTTAAACTTAGCCCTGAAAGAGTCCAACGCTAAGTTTATTCTTTGCTTCCGTTGTCTAAATTCCATTTTGCTTGCAAACTAGTTTGACTACTTCACGTACAGATAGACAGTAGACGTATTTAACTTTCTACCTAAATTATTAGAGTTTGACTTTAGGATTCAGAATGTTAAGCACTGGTTAAAGGGCAAATGGATTATTTGTAAGACTTCAGTCTGGAAAATCTCTATGGTAAAAAAAATGCACAAGATAGTACAGCTGGTAATGCATATATGTGCAAATCTTATATTCTATAGTTTGTCCTCAATGGTATGTCATTTTATATGATTTACATTTCAATTCTATCTTAAAGTGTCAGGTGAGAAAAGTAAGATCTCCAGATGGGGGATGATGGAACAAAGCTGAGTGCTCAACACACCTCATCTTCAGCTTCAAACTATACAGTCTTCTCAAAGTATCTCAGTGTTTAAGACTTTGTATAAAAAAAAATTGTAAGATTAAGCTGGGCGAACAGTCCAAGTATCAATAACAACACAAGAAATACTAGAACAGAAAAGAAAAAAAAAAGATTCATTTTTGCTCCTCAGTGAGTCCCTATCATAACAGTCTGTGACAAAATCGGGAGTAGATGATCTCCAGAGCTCCTTCCCAACCCTACAATTCTGTGATTATAACGGATACTCTCTTTACAATACATCTTCCCACCGGCACAAGATAAAGAATGAACAACAGTTCTAAATTCAGTATAAAGACAGAAGAATATTTTAGGGTTCTCTTATTTATTTTGTTTTCAAATAAGACATACTGTAAGCACAGAACAAATAAATCCATGCCACCTATCAAAAAGGCCATCAGAAAGAATGACAGAATCATTAGAACAATTATGCAGTACGACAATTAGATATTTAAAGAAAGTGAGGATCTTTCAGAGAGGTGAAATACTGTCCAAAAGAGAGAAAGATCATTTTAAGTTCTAACAGATTGAACACAAAACTGTCAGTAAGTGATATAAAAAAAAAAGTTAAGGAAATTTTACAATAGGCACATAAAAGTCAAGAAAGCCCAACTGCAACTCTCCAAGTTTCATAAAGGACAGAAAGTCTCATCCTCTATTATTAGTCCTGTAGAACCACAGTACTCTAACAATTATTTGTACTATTATTTGCTCTGTGGTTACTTTAAGCTAAAATAAGTTAGTGGCATCAGCAAGTAAGCAAACAAGAAAAGGTCTGACTTTTATACTCTCACTTCCAAATGGCATTTAACAGAAATCTCTCACCAGACGCATCTGAGCTGCCATAAGGCAAGAAAGAAAGTTCTCTGATAGATAACTGATAAATGATGGGAAACCAAGATTAAGAAATCTGTTATGACAGTGGAATGAGATCATTTCAAAAGATATTTGTGGTGGTAAGATTGAAGACAGTTTAAGAATTCACTAATCACCTGGAAAATGACAAAACATGACTGATCATACAAAGAACAGTTACTGAACAGCTGCAGAATGATGTCACAGTCCCAGCTCATAGTGTAACAAAGTAATGGTGACATTTAATGTATGTGATAGTTGTAATGATAGGAAAAAAAACAATTATAACTTGCAGACAGAAAAAAGATATAGGTTGGAGTTGACCATTACAACTCAGGAATTCGAAAATCCAAGTGTTCTAGAAGACTGATGTCATCAGCTCTATGTAAAGTGGGGTCAAAAGCACACATGAATCACTACACAAAACTGTTACACAACTTGATAAATTGAAGGTTCACCAATAACATGAATATCTCTGATCCTCCATCAACATTATCTATCTATACCAAATAAGATATAGAAGGATACAGAAGAATACAATACATCTGGAGAATGAAAGAAAGAATAATCAAATGTTTGGACAGCTGTACAAGTAGCAGCAAAGCAAAGTATAGCTCTGATTTTGGAAAGAGAGGCATATGATGATCTACAATATGTAAAGTACCAAGAAAGCAAACAGGAGACACTCTTTTAAACAAAGAACTGATAGATATCACAAAACTAACATGTTCAAAACGATGTAATTCTGCACACTTCACATAATTCAGCTATGAAATTTCTCCTTGTAAGACTAACTTTAATAGGATTCAAAAAACAATCATCTCTTGACCATGTAAAGCCACTGTTATCTCTCTCAAGAGACAGATCACAGAAGGGTGGTGGGATGTTCTTTGAGAGCATCGCTACCTGTCTGCCCTCATCTCATTGTGCCAGAGGTACCTGCTGTTGTAGGACACAACATATTGTGCAAGAGAGAACCCTGCTCAGAACAGCTGAGCTACTGTTTTCATATTTTACGAAAACAAACTGAACAGTGGTTGTTTGGTAAGTGAACACATGGCTCTAGAGCTACAAGATGGACAGTCTTCCCTATTAAGTTCTTTTCAGAGGGTGAGGATTTCACAGTAGTTGCTCCTGCTCAGCTCTAGCAGCTCCCAACTAGCTTTCCTTACTGTTGTTCTGAGGTCTCTCATAACTTTCATGAACTGTTTCCAAACTAACAGTTTCTGATTATAGTCTGGAGAAGAAGGATAGCTAGCCTGTAGATACTGATACTACTTTCTTCAATCTTGAATTCTTTTTGAAATACGAAAGTCAGAGCAGAATGCAGAAATAACTGAAGATTTTTTATTCAAGTCATTCTTTGCAATGTAGAGCTTTTTAATTCAACAATCTTTCTTCTGCTTTAGAAAGTATCCTTATTCTTCATACTCCAAGTCACCTCACACATGAAAAGAAAGAAAATCCTCCAAGAGCCTTCGGACAAACATAAACTAATTCCAAGATGTGAATTTATGTACACTCAAGTGTATGTACTGTATTGTACTGCCAAGTGTATGTTTGCCCCAAAATACGTGGGGCAAACATACAGAAATAACATAGTAATTCTAGAGAAGACAGGAGAGTTCAGCAGAACTTGAAGCAAACTAAGCAAAAGCATTCCACATCGCCTTTTCTGAAAATAAAAATAAAAAAAATGAATAGCGCAGAAAGAACACTCTCCTCTGAAAACCATTCAGCCATCAAGAAGGGAAATTTTTAGTGATCAATAAGCAATTTTCCACTAAGCCTAAATCTTGATGACTACTACTTTAATTTATGGCTACAGTAAACTACAAAACTTACTTATGATAGTTCACTTCTCCAGAGCACAGATGACTGACCTTTTGTTAAAGATCACAGACAGGTATGATGAAGAAAAAAACTGAACCAAATTTTTCTAGGCCTTATTCAATACCACCAAGTCTAGTCAAAAAGCACCAAACAAACAAAAACACCCTCACCTTTCATATAAATGACTGGTAGTTCTTATATTAACATTCACATTATAACCCTTACAGATCTACCTGTACTAAACTATCACACAAAGATATTTCATCACTTAAAAATTATGACTTGAAGGAATAAGAGAAATCAGATTTCTTGCATTCTGTTTTATGTCTTACCTTATCATACTGACACACAACAACGTTTTCCGTATCAAACAGTTCTTGTCCTTCCTCATCGCTCACATCATCTTCACTGTTAAGAGGCTCCTGAAAGAAACACATGCGAAAAGTTGCAATGTTTAGTAAAGTTACAGCCATTACTTAGATTACTCATTGCCAGACCAGGCTACAGTCTGTTGATATGAACCTACATAAGCATTTGAGGTGTGAAGTATAAAGCTTTCCAGCAGAGGGCTCATGTTCATTTCCTTTCTGCCCTCCATGACACGATTCCTAAGGGGATGTCCTTACCAATTTCAGCGCCCAGCTTCAACATTCAAGACAGATTATGAGCAGAGCAGTCTTTCATCATCATGTCACATGAAAATGCTTGTGGTGTGTCATGATTTCATTCCTTTATTCTAGAAGTTCTAGTGCTTGCAATATCTCTCCACAAAAATTTATCCTTACGTGTATTTTCTTTTTTTCTAAAGCATCTAAATAGTACAAATAAAACATTATTCATATCACTCTCTACATTCCATTAGAAATAGAAACTCCATTACTTACTTATCTTTGTCTAATGTACCGCAAATGAAAACAGATCTCAACACAAGCAGGAAGTTTGTAGAGGAGGAAAAAAAGATATTTTAAGGTGATGCATACATACATAAAAATAACTTCTCCAGATATAAGTATTTTCACTTTCCTTAAAAATTACGTTCAACTTTTTGTCTTTCTACAAGCAGTCCTTCTACCTCAGAAGTCTTCCAAGTTGTGTCATTTCCTCTACTCTTTACTATTTCTTTAGACTTGTACAGTCTTGCGAGATTACCAAATGACACCACAAAGGTATTTACAAGTATCACTACTGAACTGTAAGTCTCATTTCTCCTACCCTGCATGACCTTCCCACCTGTACTTAAGAGGATTGTCTTAAAGCTTGTATCTAAATTGGATACTTCTTCTAGATCATTCTTGCTCCTTTCCTCAAGCACATGACCATTAGTGTCTGTCAAAATAGAACTCTGATGCACTACATTCCATGCAGTACGTGAGAAGGCTTCTGCAAAAATCTTTTTTTCTTCTTCTTTCTCCACCTCATCTAAACAGCAATTATTTTAAAAGCTTAAAACAACCACTAATAAATGCAAAATGGCTTTTCTTAGGTTTTCCACTTTATCATTATCTTCCCACCTGCCACCTGCCCTAAAATATATAAGCTATACTATGAAAATGGAAGTGAGAGAAGAAAAAGGTACATCAGAGTTCCTGGTTTCTAAGTACGGTTATAATTAAGTTGTAAGGAATTGCTTAACTATCTGCTGATGAACGCTGGGAGCAAAAACAATGGGAGGTCTCTGGCATATCAATAATAAAGCCTTGGCATATTAAAAAATCTACATTAAAGAACACAATATTGAAGCATAATGACCTATACTTAATAAAGCAACTATCAGCACATTCAAGACTGACATCAGTACCTATCAATATAATGGAAAGAGCGATGTGGACAAAACTTCTTCTACTAGGAAAATATTGTTTGACACAACTATAGATGTATTACAGAAAATCCAATTTAACTCTTTGATAAAAATTTTAAGTTTTACCAGCACATAATGCATGGGCGATAGAGATGGTGAAATGCTACAAATGCTCCTCATGCTGGGATTTTAAATTAAATCTTAAGATAACTAGAAAATCTGCAGAGAACTGTGTAAGCGATCTAACCTGTTCAAAATGGATTTTATAGATAGATTTAGGGACTACAAAGTTTCCTGCCAGGAACTGCAATAAAAGTACTCTTAGCTTATTAGCTTTTTCTGTGGTGTTCTTCGGTGCAACAGAAGAAAACTTGCTAAGAACCACTGTCTAAAGTCCAAAACCAAGTAAATGGAAAATCTAAACTAAACACACAGTGTTATGAAGCAAGTTACTAAGAACATTTGCTCCTGTTCCTAACTCCAGACTTAGTTAAATCAAGGTCAGATGTGTTTTTAAAAATATGTTTTATAATCAAATTTCATTCTCAGGCCCCCTCTAGTATAATATAAGGCAACCTAACAGTAAGATGCAGGCCAAACCACCACATCTATTTGTCCCCTTGCTGTATTAGAAATACTCTCACCTTTTGTCATTCCTCCTACCACCTGGCTTTGGTATGCACTCTGTCCCAAATTGAGTTGATTATTTCCATTTGCTTATGAAGGATTCATGATATCAGGGCTGACCTTTCCATAACATCAGAAATACTACTGTTGGAGACTTTAAAAAGGCACTCATCATAATTAACAGTTTTTTCTGTCATCCCCTGCCATACCAGCGGCATTTCAAGGTGCTCTGATAATACACAGTTTCCACCACGTCAGTTTGGTATATAAAGAAACTACCGTACACAGATAATACCGGTATTTTCAAGATTATGGGAATTTGAGGCTTTGAGGCCTACAGTTTTCCTTTAAGTACTGTGGGGAAAAAAAAAATAAAAATGAAATAGAGGCATGCTGCAATCTTCTGAAATAATGTTAATTTTACCTCTTCAACCTGGCCATCTTCACCTCCATCTTTTTCTTTGTCTTCTTCTTCATCATCATCATAGTCTTCTTCCTCATCTTCTTCTTCTTCAGATGATGTGTCTCCTGCTCCATCAACTTGGAGAACAAGTGGTGCTTGTGGTTGTGCCTGTTGTTGCTGTGGTTGCTGCTGACCAGCTGCAGGAATCTGTGCTTGAGCTGGTGTAGGGGCAGCCACTGTTGTAGGTATGACTTGAGTTTTATTTCCTGTAAACAGGATCTGCTGAGGCTGAATAATCACTCCTGTCTGCTGGGGAATCCCTCCAGGGATTGGAGCCAAAACCTGATGGAATGGTATGATGGTTGGTAACATACCAGACTACCACAGCACTTACAGAAGACAATTAAGCATATCAATCTGACTTGGACTAATTAGAGGAACAAGTTACTAATACTCCATCTATATTAGACAGGTAATTAAATCTTCAATAACATAGTTTCCCTAATTACTTGGTGTTTTTCTGCACTCGAATTCCAAGCACAGTGGAATAACATTTGAACACAAATAGGGGATTATTTTTTAAATTTCTTTTCAGAATACTTAACCTGAAACTCACTACATATCATTATTCATGTCTAAGCTGCAGAACTGTGACACAATAATAGATTCAATGTCTACACAATCTGGATGCACAGTTGACCTAGTAGCTGAACAAAATCCTGGCAAAAAAAAACCATACGGTATTCAGCAATGAAATGTCCAAGTTTGGTGTGTTTTTGTGCTTTGGATTTTTTTGTTTGTTTGGTTGGTTGTTTTTAAACGCATTTTCTGCTACATGCTCTGCAACACAAAATCATTTAACTGATGAATACATTTGCAAAAGGATATTGACTAAAATTGTGCACGTAATGTAATTGTCATTGCACCCACACAAAAGCAATTTTAAACCAATGCTAGTTTGAATCTTGCAAGAATAAAAATGACATTTGAAACAATATTTCAAAATGTTTCATCTTTGAACATCCTTAACGCAATCTTTCTTCAAATATACTACTTCTGTCTTTGAATACTGTTTAAATTTGACTGCAAAAATGCAAGCCCATTTAAAAATTACTATCAGCTTTTTACTTTCAAGTGTACCTATTAATTTCTTTTCTTTACCTGCTGTATAACAGGTGCTTGTACACCACCAGGCTGCATTTGTGGTATGACCTGCTGCTGTAGAACAACTGGCTGCTGTGGCTGAATGATATATTGAGCTCCATTTGCAGTTCTAACTACTTGGAGGATCTGGCCTGTAATAAGATAAACAAACACCAAATTAATCAAAGAACAGATATCTCCATTTAAAATTACCTTAGTTTAGAAAGCTATTTCCTGAAAGAACACTGATAACAATTAAAAAGCATTGTATTCTGTTTTCACCCATGAAAAGATACCAGGCTATAGCAGCTGTGCCAGAAATGAAGCATTAATACAGCTGTTCGCTATCTATCATTGTGAAGTATGCAATCCAAGATTAAACCTTTAAAGCAAGACAGTATTTCAAGTATTAGTTCCTACTTATGAACTTACCTCATGTTTTCTATTTTAAATTATACAGGCAGAGTACAAATGAATCACAGAATTGTAGGGGTTGGAAAGGACCTCTGGAGATCATCTAGTTCAATCCTCCCTGCAAAAGCACACTGCACAGGAAAGCGTCCAGGCAGGTTTTGAATATCTGCAGAGAAGGAGACTCCACAGCCTCTCTGGGCAGTTTGTTCCAGTGCTCTGTCACCGTCACAGAAAAGAAGATTTTCCTCATATTCAGATGGAACTGTAACCCAGTTGGTGTGCATCGACCCTTTTCCTGCTGCTGAGCACCACTGAAAAGAGCCTGGCACTATCCACTTCACTCCTACCCATTAGATACTTTTAAGAATTGATAAGATTTCCCTCTCAGTCTTCTCTTCGCCAGGCTGAACAGCTCCTGGTTACTTAGCCTTTCCTCACATGGGAGATGCTCAAGGCCTCTCATCATCTTTGTAGCTCTCTGCTGAACTCTCTCTAGAAGTTCCCTGTCTTTCTTGAACTGAAAAGCCCAGAACTGGACATGGTACACCAGACATGGCTTCACCAGGACAGAATAGAGGGGGAGGAACACACCTCCTTGAGCAGCTGGTCACACTCGTTTTATTGCACCCCAGGATACCATTGGTATCTGCTGGCTCACGGTCAACCTACTGTCTACCAGGACACTCAGGTCCTTCTCAGCAGAGATCATTTCCAGGTCAGCCCTTACCCTTTACTGATGTGTGTGGTTATTCCCCCCCAGGTGTAGGACTCTGCACTTGCCCTCGTTGAACCTCCTAATGTTCCTTTCCACCCAGCTCCTCAGCCTGTCCAGGTCTCAATGAATGGCAGGCAGCACAGCCTTCTGGTGTATCAGCCACTCCTCTCAGCTTTGTACCATCAGCAAACTTGCTGAGGGTGTGCTCTATCCCTTCATCCCGGCCACTGAAGAAGATGCTGTACTAGGCCCAGTACCGACCCCTGGGGAACACTGCAAGCTACAGGGCTCCAATTAGACCTAACGTCAATGACCACAACCCTCTGAGCTCTGCTGGTCAGCCAGTTCTCAATCCGCCTCACCACGTACCTATCAATCCCCCACCTCCAAAGCTTACCCAGGAGGATGTTACCGGAGACAGTGTTAAAAGCCTTGCTGAAGTCAAGGTACACAACATCCACATGAATACATACCAAAACAGGAAGCACACGTAGTCACATCACTAAAGTTTTATCCAGTGCTGTGGTATTTCCAAGGTGTAATCAGATGGCACCCCCCTTCTGGGACTTTTGTCCCTTTGATAACCACATTCTGGGAAATTCTTCTATACATAAATGTCTTTACAATTTTAATGTGCACTCATCTTTTTGAAAAGTCTATCCTTATTTTCATTATCCATTTCTCCTTCGTTTTTCCACAATACCTATATTCTGATCTCTACTCTATTTCTTTGACTACCCTATAGCTTTATTATTTTACACCTATTCTTTACAAAATATGTCGAAGACTCACATGCCTTTACAGCGGGCCTCCAACTCTGAAAAGGAGGACCTAAGACATATTCCAACGTATGACAGGAGTAGAGGGAATGGCTTCACATAAAGCATCAGTTAAGCTGTTCATGAAAGTCACATTTATATTATATTCTAAGCATACAGCATAACAGTGTATACACATGATAAATCTAAAATAAAATTGGCATTGCCAACAAAATTAGGAATTCCATTGCATGAGCATAGCACAATCATTAAGGCACTTCTTATCTGCAGTTACAGATGAAGCTATCCTGCACTTCCGTCACCTGTCTAGCAACACGGCTCACATCATGCCTCACAATACTCAGAAATATGCAAAGGGAAGTGACAGCAATGTCTGTCTTCATGCACATGTCTAAAAAGCAGGGAAGGCTCGCACAGAATCTGTTAGGTTCGTAATACTGATCAGTCAGTGAGCAACAGTCCAAGAGTCTAGTGAAGATTCCCAGATTTTGATATTTCAACAATACATGGCAGCAAGTAAAATCCATAGTTTCTCCCTCCCAAGCACCCACAAAACCACCATTAGACCTCAGTGTTAAGACAGTTACCTGAATTTGTAAGTATTTGCTGAACAGGAGTAACACCAGCAGGAAGAGCCAATGTAGCTGCAGTGGCTGCAGCACTCTGAAATACAGGAAAAGCTTTTTAACAAGTGTTATTGACTGTTATTTCACAAGTGTTATTTCACAAGGAGTAGCAATCAGTTTTGCACTTTTCTTCATTCTACAAATGATCTACATTTCAAGTTCCAAATAACACAATTCTTCTGAGTGAATATACACACACAGCATACTGACTGCTCACAGAATTACTTATTTTTTCTCTCAAGACAGCTGGTTAGAAGAGAAATCCAAGGACTCTCAATGGGTAATGAGTGTGTCTTATGGAAAATAAATTTTAATGCAATTCACATGAGTTCCAAACACAAAAATCTGCATTAAGTCCTTAAATCATATAGGGACACGGATTTCTCCAGAAGTTTTTCTACTTCAAGCGTCTATTGCAGTTACCTTTTGAAAAGCGTCCCTTTCCTCACTACAGAGGAACCATGAGAAATTGCCCTCTGCTACTGAAAGGATTTAAACTCCATTACTGGGTAGAGTACATAAAGTCCTGATAATAAGAAACATGATCTGCCCTTACTGACTGACCCATATAGTAGCAATACCACTTCCAAAATAACAGAAAAACAAGAAAAACTTAAAAGTGGTTTTCTGCATTCGCATATCCCAAAGGCTGATAAATAAATTCTCATTAGTCGCTGTTCTCCAAGATATTCAAGGTCAGATACATTCATTAATACCAACCTAAAAGCTTACTAGAAACACATACATATTCCAACACAGTTCTATAAAAGAGTATTTACTGAATAGTAGTCTTCTGCAGTTTACAATTCTTTCGCATTTTTACAGAACCTGAGTTTTAAAATCCCTTCAGCCTCATTTTTGCAATATCCATCAACAAGATTTAAAAAGAGAGAAAAAAATGTCTAATTGTTGCCCTACGGAAGTTACAAATTATATTGAAATAGTTGCAAAATGCTTTAGAAAAAGCTAGATAATAGCATCCTCTCAGCTTCTGAGTAAATCTTTCTATTTGAGTAATGAAGTTCAGATTCTTTTCTATAATAAGGTAAGCAGGTAATGGAGAACTGAAGGTTACGCAATTGCCAATGCCCTGACTAATCATGACACATTGCTTCACTTGTTTTTACCAGAAAAGTTGTAAAAATGTAATAAATTCTGGTTTTAATATATTTAACTATTATTACCTGTTGTTTTCAAGAACCAAGTATATATATCTATATACATACGCTTTTTACTAAGCCAGGTCATTTAAAAAAAAAAAAATTAACCTCTAGAGATAAAAACTGAGAGAAATGGATAAGTGACAAGACACTGTTTTATATTCTCCTGTAAATGAATGAATCTAAATAACATAACCAGAAAACGTGGATCTGAGTTCCTAAATAATCCCTCATTTGCTATAAGCTTAGACTTCAGAACAGTTCATGCTGTTTCCTGTATCTAGCAAATGCAATGTCTGTATCATCTAATAGTGTTGCATTAGTATGCAACAAGTACATCATGCAGATTTACACCAAGAGTACTCCAATTTCTAATTTAAATAAAGTTTAGGCTTACCACACTTAGAATCATAGGATCATATAATCACCAAGGTTGGAAAAGACCTCCAAGATCATCCAGTCCAACCACCCACTTAAAGAAGAGGATCCATGTAAGCCCAAAATTTGTTACTAAAGCTAAGTCCTTGGTTACTTCTAGACTGTCATTTCAGCAGCAGAACTCAGAAAGATGACAGACAGTTTTATCAACGTGTCCTGCTTTTAAGTATCTGATGACTAATACCAGATTTGTGTTTACTATTCAGTCAAAGCAACTAATATAATGACAGTGTATAGATGTACAAGCTTCAGCTTTTCTTACCATGCCTGATGCATTCATGTGCGGTATCAGCTTGGAATCTGGCACAATAACCTGCTGCTGAGGTGCTAGAAACAGGAAAAATACAGCACTTCATGAATACTACACAGTCTGCCAAAAATAACATCCAAACCAAAATAACTTTGAAAAGACATCACACAAATATCAATAATAGCTGAGCTTCACAGCAAAAGCAGCTACTGAGCAATCTTCAGTCTTACAAGTTCTACTCTCCAGACAACATACAACAGCAGCTCTGAGATGTGGTATGGCTATTCTGCCTTTTACAGATTTTACTTCAATGGCTTCAATCATCTTCTCTGACCCTACGTAAAGTAAAATTTTAAATGTATTTCTGAAATGAAAGCTATTACAGTATTTTTCTAATAAACTTGCTGATATCCAGCATCAGAGTTCTCCAAAAACTTCAACTACCAGCGATCAACTCTCAAAAACAATCAAACAAACCCCCCCCCCCACACACACACAAAAACGTATTGCAAGGACTGCTGCAAGAGGAAGAGCAAGTTAACAGGACACAGCACTTAGTCTCAGTTAGATCTTGTTAGCATAGTTGTTAAACTTGTGATCTTCACTGACGTTTTAGTGTAGCAGATGAAATATCATCAACCACCTGTCTCAGAATCATTTTGGTGCGCTACAGGAAATAGACAGCTAAACTGTGTGAGTAATACGTTGATCACAGAAAAGTGCAGAAGTGTCCAAAAGTCTCCAACATCAGTGACTGCAAACTGGAATATGACAAAGCAATATGAACTAATCATCAATACAGTACTCTCAATCCAATCCTGTAATGAAGGGCACTAAAGAACACTGAGGTAACAGTGTTTCTGGAAAGATTCTGGGGAGAAAAGCCCCACAGTCCTGCACCAAGATCCAAAGTCAACTCTCCAACTTTCAGAAAATCACGACCATGCACCAGAGTCACACACAGCACAGCAGGAACCACTGACTGTTGTTCCAGTCTCTCTCTTTGGCTGCACCAACCCATGAAAGGAAATACTGCACCAACTCACCCAACTGCCACACTACATCACCTCCCCCATGGAAAACAGAATTCACGCAATTAGTAAAACTGGAAGTATCCATGACTGAAGTGCTTTAATATCCAAATTCACTTATCTTCCACATTGTCATTTGGTCTTAAGCCACAATGTCGGGCAACAATAAATCAGTTTTAAATATATTACGGTATTCAGGATCATATTCCACCCTAAGACAGATCCAGGGGACAGGGATTTCCATATTACTGGAGGGCAATGCGGTCACAGAGTCACAGCTATTCATATAAGCAGCCACTAGAGGTCCAGGTAAAAACATCTGCAGACTCTGCCAACTGTTACTAGCTCATTTCAAGATGCTTGTGTTTAGGAGTCTGAAATCTCAAAACAAATTTTATTCCAGCAGTCCCAACTGATTCATGTCCAGCAAAAAAAAAAAAAAAAAAAAAAAAAAAAAAAAAAAAAAAAAAAAAACAAGTTCCTTTCACACTAGGTCTCCTCTGTTTTGAATACAAACTTTTTTGGGAGGGAGAGGAAAATCAGTTCAAAGTTCCTTGTTGTGTTTACGTNAAAAAAAAAAAAAAAAAAAAAAAAAGTAACGTAACAAAAAAAAAACCCAAGTTCCTTTCACACTAGGTCTCCTCTGTTTTGAATACAAACTTTTTTGGGAGGGAGAGGAAAATCAGTTCAAAGTTCCTTGTTGTGTTTACGTCAGTATAGGCCCTGATCTATGAAATTTGATAAAGATTGAAGATCCTGATTCACTATCACAGATAAATATTTTTATGCAACCACTGTAATAGCATACTGATAACTCAGCTTGAGCATTTCATGAGCAGCAGATTTGTTTATGCAGTAAGCAAGCAGTAAAATCCAGTAGTATTTACAATTTCATTTGAAAAATACAATAATTCATGAAAAGGTTTTCCTTACATTATCAATGGAGAACATGTAAAACAATCACTACAAGAAACACTACTCTTACAGCTAACCAAATGTACCTTGAACCCCCACTGCGCAATCTGCTAAAGCTGCAAGAAAAACAGCCATTACACTTTTCACTGAAAACCTGTTCTAATATGAAAAGCATATCCTATATGTACTTAGAGTATTTTTCACATCCTAGCATCCACTTTTGCTTAACCAACTCTTTGTTTTTAAAATTAATTTGCTCCTAGTGGCACTACTATCTTGTGAATAAATTGTCAACTGCTTATGTATATTGTCTTGAAATTAAAAGGCTGTTCACGGATTTTTGTCACAATCTGGAAGTCACGTATTCTGAAAAAATAAGTTATGTAGAAAGAATTCAACTTTTTCAAAATCTTATGCATATTCATGACTAAAAGAAATGTCAATTTTTTTTTCCATCAAAACAGCCCACTTGATTAAATTGCCAAGCAGAGACAAAGTTACACATAAAGGCCCAAGGTTATCTACAAGGTAAACATCCTTCCCATAAATATAGAACCTGCTAATTAAGGAGCTGGTCTAATTTGAATCTTTCACCAGAGAGGTTAGAGTGTAAGCCTGACCTTGCTGAGATGCTGGAATAAGAACCTGTTGTGGCTGTGTCTGCTGCTGCACAGTCTGCTGCGGCTGAGGTTGTGTGTGATGGTGGTGGTGATGATGCTGTTGTTGCTGCTGTTGCTGCTGCTGCTGTTGCACCTGCAACAAAAGCTGCTGCTCTTCTGAATGGAAGCCATCTACAGCCTTGGACTGCATCAGCTTGTTCTCCCACAGCTAGTTTGAGAAAAGAAAGAGAAATCTCTGTAGATTTTTACTTGACAGGATTTGTAAAAATAGAGCCAGTACTAAGAAGTTAAATTTGTTTTCGCTGTTTATCTTATGCAGTCTATTTAGCCAAAAAAGCCTCTGAGCAAATACAGATTGAGGAGAGAACTCCACATAGGTAATGTTTTAATGAGAAGAATTAAATAGCTAAAAATAATCAGTCTAAGCTTTAACACTCATTTTTTTCTTCCATTTGTATAAGAACCATAATAGCTCTTACAGAAGCATGAATCAGAAAAATCTATTCTTTATTAGAGTTTTATTAGAACTTCTCAATAAAAGTTGCTTGAAGACTACTGCTTGATAACATACCAGTAGAAACTACTAGTACACCCAAGATCATATCAAGCTGCACGAGTATTGATAGCTTTTCCCATGATATCAAACTCAGCCTCTCCAGCCCTGTAGTTCTTGATGTCAGTTGAATTCTCCCAAGAAAGCCACAATCACAAAAATACAAAAACAGAGAAGCATTAAGTATTCAATAAGTGAGGGCACCCAGGACTGCTGAGCCCTGCTAAGAACTCCCTAAGCCTTCCTTTGTTTTCCTTCTTTGCCTCTTTCTTCATCAAATCTTTTCTGACATGACCTACAGAACACGTCTGCGACACACTCCTCTTCTTCACTAAGACAAAAACATCAAGTAGAGTGGACACATTTATTTTTCCAGCATAGGAACCTTTGGGATTGTTTACCTCTAAAATAAACATCTTTTTTTTTTTTTTTTTAAGAAGATATAATTTTTAAGGGACTGAAATGGTTACACTGTTGATTTAGATGTCTGCTGTTAGCTTACGTCAAGTTTTGACATGCCAAATTAGGGAAAGTAAACAAGGTGGGCAGATATCTTCATAGAATAGTATAATCCAAGTGATATGGGGCCACAAATATGTAGACGAATATTGCTACGCTAATTAAAAGTCAGCATTTTTACTGTGTACAACAGGCAGGACCAAGAAACATTTGGTGTATCGGTCTATGAAAAAACACTTTCAGCTTACTGTTTTGAGTTCCATAAGAACTTGTTCATCCACTCCTTCATCCAGAAAAACTTCTCTGACATCATTAATGACATCTTCGATTACAGACCTGTATAATTTAGGCTTTAAAAAAATAAGCAGTTAATATTATTTTCATTGTTAAGAAATTTAGCACTGTAACATTAGATCCCCCCATCCTTCCACCCTCCAAAAAAATAACCTCTGAAAGTCACTACAGAATACACTGCACATTTCTGAGTGACTTAAAACATCCAAGGAAGCACAAACAGCTCTAACAAGATGGAAAGGGAAGGGACCGTTTGATATCTTTTGAAACAAAAGAAACTTCAAGCCATAAGGAGTGTGGCTCAAACAAGGAAAACAAGATTGTTTTCCATTCAGAGAATCTGTTTCCCATTTGCTAGTGTACATGTAAAAATATTTGCATGAGTGCAAAATACACAAGTGTCCTTTCTTAACACACTTTATTACAGAATCTACTGAAGACAGGATCTCAGGAGAGACAGACTTTTGTTTGCAGTCAGTACTTATGTTTCTACAGTAAACATTTTTCAGGGGGCAAAACTACACACATTCTATTACGCTGATTTCATGTCTAGACTGTCATTGGCAAAGCTAACTGTCAGTTCACTTCAGGCTGCCCAGAGAGGTGGTGAACTCTCTACCCTTGGAGATGCCCAAAAGTCACCTGGGAAGGGGCCTGGGCACCCTGCTCTGGGTTGGCCCAGATGCTCCTGCCAACCACAGTCACTCTATGTATTTTAAAACACAGGTATGATTTTAAAAAGAGTAGAAATGTTTAACTTTATCAATTCATGTATGAAATTTAATTCATAAACCACAGGACAATTGTATTATACAGGTGTTGTACCTTATAACAGTAAGTTCAGCACTCCAGGAGGGCTGTCCTTAAGGTGCACCAGCAGAAAGTCTGCACCGAGCACACATGGCAAGACACACGCAGCTGGGACTTCACAGATTTACTGCTTGCACTCAAAGCATTTACTTTATGCATACACAGTTGCTTAATGCACCCCTGAAGTGCCGAATCCATTGCAGATATGTTAAAGATTACATTGCACACGTGTTACAAAACAGAACAGCTATGTCTCTGTTACGCACGTGGCTTACCAGCCCAGAATAAAGCTGAGCAGCCAATAAGTAGGAACTTAAAGTGCACTGGTATTACAGCCTGCTTGGAAACCTGGAACCGGGATACTGTTTCCTGGAAGCTGCTTAGTGCATTACGCCCATAGTGTTTCAAACAATGTCTGTGAGGCATGCTCCAACAGCTTTTCTTAAAGAAAAAAAAAAAAAAAAAGGCACCAAAAAGACACCAGGTCACTCTGGTCAGAAAATCCACAATTCAGCATTTTGGCAAATGGCATGCTATCAGCAATCCTTTTTTTCTTACTTTTAGTTTTCATCAGTTTGCCACCTTTCAGCTTTAAAATATGCCAAGGGAAATCAAGGAGCTAAGACATCAGAATTCATCCTTCCTCTTACTCGTCTCTGCAGCAACCTTCTGGCCTCAAGTAACAGTGGATGTTTGCCACACTTGAAAATCACCCTTACAGCGCCTATGTCCTAAACTCAACTTCTCCAAAAGAAATAAAACACACTAGATTATCACAGATTCTTTTTCTTTCAAAACTGTATGGCATACTTATATCTAAGCTGCTAGGTACAGCATTATTTGTGCTTATAGAGACATTTGAAGCAGACTTTCAAACATTGGCTTCTCTTGAGTGCTAGTACTTTAGGTCTGTGCAGTGAGAAATGCTAAGCATCATTAACAGGATTATTTTTCCACTTAGATTTAATTTATTGCAGATGTAAAAAGACATTCTACTTAATGTCATTAAGTCCCATTATTCCTATAATTAAAGAAGTTGCATATAGCTTACACAATTCAACTAGAACAGAAATGCTACTTGACCTATTGTTCATATTGTTCCTCATTGTATTAAAGCCCAAACCATTCTGCAAGTCAATACACTTATCCTTAGGTACCTGAGCTGCTTCATTTAAGTCATCCGAACATCCTTAGGACTGAAATTACAATTGAAATTCCTGGAGGATGGAGACGGCATTTTCTCCTTCAGTCATCTATTGTTTTACTAATAAAGCAGACTCAGCACAAACAGGCCCTGATTTCCACCAGCACTCACCACGTCCTGCCAGGTGTTTCCATGAGGTGTGTTTACAAGTATCGCTCAGAATATAAAGCCCTGAGAAAAAACACTGACATTGAGGCACAGCAAACTGACCTCACAGCTCAGCAGACTGCACTGTTCTGGTCACATGGTATCACAAGATACAATACACTGACGGTGATATGATTAACAGAAGGAACAAGGAAAATATCTACACCTGATAATGAAATAGTGTCTGAGCCCCTGTGCTTCCTGATTTCACATACAGCCTTCCATCACGCTCAGATAAACCCTGGCTGTGCACAGCTGAACTGAACACCCACGAATGGACCAGCGGTGCTTCTCTAAAGAGCCATCTATAGCAGAATGGTGAAAAACAGCAAAAAATGCTAATTCAATGGATGTAAAACTAGACATAAAATTACAGAATTTAAGAACTTAAACCCTGATCTTTAAAAAGGAAGTGCACTGTATTTTTTTAGATAGGCAGTAATTGTTGGCTCTAAGTATTATTTATGGGATGCTTGAGTTGTTTATACAAACTACCTACATCTCTGGAGCTGAACAGACGTCATTTATTTCATGCACTGCTTACTCAAAAGCTGAACATCGGCGCACAATTACTGAACGAGCCCCCAGTGGGGCAGCCGGTGAGTTGCATTCTGTCACAGATTTTCACATTCAGTCAAAGAAAGCAACGAGAACATAATAGAAACTTAAAAGATCGCTATTAAAATAATCATGCTTTCATCTGGTTTGTATTAAAGTACCTCCCTCATAAAGAGCACATTACTGTAAACTTCGGGCCCTTTTAAGAGCAAACACACTCAAATCACTCTTCAATAAACACTACTCCAAACACTTACTATAGATTAAAGACAACAATTAAAATTCCTCATTTATTAGATGCAACCACAAACACACAGAAAAGATTTGAAATCTCGTTTGTCTCCCTCTGGGAACATACGGAAATGATTATATTTCACTTTCTCTGTACATCTTGTAAAGAAAACTCTGAGCATGGCGAGACCGCTACATGCACTCACACTCCAAATCAGAAGAGCAAGCAGGGAGCTATTTTAAGCAATGCCACATGCCTTTGGGGGCTGCACTTCGTACATGCCATCAGTTTCAAGGGTACAAAACCTGCACCTCTTTGAAATTATTGTTACAACACTTGGGATTTGGGCAGTTTGCATTTCCAATAACCAACACATTACAAAGGAATACACACCGCACACCTCGTGCATCTGAGAGCGGTTTTCTCCTAGTTACTTCTGCAGTTATCCCTGAAATGTTACCCATCTGTTTCTTCTGTCTGTGGGAATACAGGTAGGAGCTGCGTGAAACGAGAACACCACACTGCAGAGGTAACTGCTTTCATTCACAATTACACCAAAGAAGAGTGTAAAAGAAGAGGCACACATAAGCTACACCGTAAGCAATTAAATAAAATGTGAGGTGTTTTTTTTTTTTTTTAAACACTGTCACACCTTTACAAGGTAATTACCTTTGCCACCTGCAAAACCTTATACCGCATAGAACTGTTACCACATTACCTTACTAGAAAGGGCAAATTTGATCAGATGCTGATGTGACACTATGACACACCAGGCCCAAAATCTGGCTTGCTGAAGTTATCAGCTTGCTCCAGTACTTCAACACATTCCTGCTCATCTTCCGTAACTCTGAAGTACGTAAAGTTATCATTACTATAGAACTTATTTTTACAGAGTGCTGCAAAGTTGTACTCTTTCCCTGAGATTCAAACTAAAGCACACCTATGGGTATCATGCTCATTTTAAGTTTGTATCATTCTGAACACTGTGATCAAACACAGGCACCTTTCAGCAGCACTGTGCAGAAGTTATGCTATGCTAATATAGAGATGCAGCACTGATAAGCCTCAGCAAGTTGCTGAAACAAAGATATTTATAAGCACTGTGAAGATTATTCGATACAGAGATGTATTTTCCTAGTAGGTAATAACTTGGTAGAAAAAGAGACATGAAACTGCTAACTTACGGTGGAGACAAAGAGCCCTTCCTATCAGTTTTAGAAGAAAGCCAGCAGTTTGTGTGCGCAACAGCTAGCAGATTTGGATCACACACATACAGTAAGCATCCTACCAGCAGCTGACCTGCATGCAATGGCTCACTGCTGTCCCACATTTTACTTCAGAACAGTTGACAAAATAGCAAAGCAATGCTACTCCCTTGCAATCACGCGATCCTAGGCTACAGGTAAGATTTTGGATTTGGAAACGAAACTCTGTATCATTTGCTTCTGAATATTGCTCTGTAGTATACAAAATATTCTATTAATTCAAATAATAGTGAAAATTCCAAAACCTTCCAAAATATCAGCATGCCGCATCACCCTCAGTTACCAGGAGCACACAACAATCATTCACACAATCTGTGACCAGGACCCATAAACAGAACTTTAATATTAATGCTGCTTTCTGTACAAGATCTGTACCAGACACTGGCGAAACGCCATGAAACGAATTCTGCATCTCTCCTTGTTATGCTGGATAAGAACATCTAAGTTCTCCTTTCCCCATCCAGCAGCAAAAGTCCTTGGAACACCATAAGGGTACACAGGACTACACGCTACGCACAAAAAGACACACAAATAATTAAAAATAATAATTAAAAAAAAATTTTAAAAAAAATGAAGAAAAAAGGTAAGTGTTTTCAGGAGGTTGGGAGGATGGCGGAGCCCTCTTCGTGCAGGGCACAGCCACACGGTACCGAGGACCGCGGGCAGCGCCGCCGCCGCTCCCCGAGCGCGGAGCGAGGCAGGAGCAAACCCGGCGAAACCCCGAGCGGGCTCCGAGCGACAAAAAGCGCGGCCGGCAGCCTCCGCCGCGATGCACGCACCTCCCAGCCCGCTCTCGGCGGCTCTCTCCCTATTTAAAGGCTGATGTGGTGTTTAAATGGAGAGGCGGTGACGTGGGGCTGGAAAGCACCTTCCCATCCTAGCAGAGTCTATATTAGAGAGCGGCAATGGCTCTATATAAACAGGGCGGCCGCAGGGAGGAGGAACACAAGGAGCGGGCAGGCAGAAAGGCAGGGGAAGCCATGATGGATCCGAGCGCCACAAGCAGGGCCGCGCCTGCCGCCGGACGCCGGGTTTGTGCCGCCGGCGCTGGGGCGGGGGTCGGGGCCGGGGGTGCGCCGGGGACGGAGCGGCGACCGAGGGGCGATCGGATCGGCCGTGCGTGTGACTGCTTATTGCAAACCGGAGCGAGCCGTCCCGCAGCGAGCCGCCCGCCAAGGCGCAGAAAGCACGAGAAGGGACACAGGGGGGCGAGAGTTTTCTTTGTAAAATAAATACTGCCTCGCTCGCTGCAGAAAAGTTCCGGGCCGGGCCTGGCGGACCGCTGCCGCAGGGCTGGGACAAGTGCTTTTCAACCATCGTCTCCTTCCGATCAAACAACATAAAATGGCTCCAGCGGAGCCCGGGCTGCTGCCACCACCGCGGCCGCCGCCACCCCGACACCCGGCTCGCCCCCGGACGGGCGCGGGGCCGGCGGCGC